>NW_006799974.1:521975-526219 GCF_000485575.1 Poecilia formosa
TGTGAAATAGTTTGTAAAACATTTTTGAAGTTTTCTACAACTTCTCTAAATTTAAGACCACATTGTTGTGACACTGTTCAGGTGTATTTTTGAAGTGGAAATGTTACTTGTAATTTGAAATAAGAAATGGATAAAAATAAATGTTTGTGTTTATTTGATTCCTATTCAAGACACTTTGATAAGAATCACTATATATATGTAATATAGGCGGCCTTTGTTTACATCTTTGGTTGGTGGTGTGCCTCGAGATTTTTTTCAATTAAAACAATGTACCTTCGCTCAAAAATGGTTGAAAAACACTGCTCTAATCCATGTATCCGTCCACTCTGTGTCACCTGAGACTTTATATCTATATGTCTTTCGCCCTTCCTCAAATTCGGTCGCTCTTAGAAAAGATACTGGAGAGGATTTTCACAAACACAATATATCAATCACCAATGTTATGTAGACCAATTTACTTTATTTAAATATATCTGGAGTTATACTGGAGATGGGAAGCTTTAGGCAGAAAGACAGAACACAAAAAGAGACGCTTAATGCAACAATTTCTAAACTCCCTATTTCTCAGAAAAGGTTGTTCACCTTCTGAAGCACAAACATTCCTCAAACAAAAAGCAGCGCATTGAAGTGAAGCTATTTGAGAAATGAATTAAATTAAAACAGCTCTAAAAGCTGCCCCTAAGGAGTTTCTGTCAAACATGCCTTCAGGCAAATAACTTCATTCAAACTCCATCAAACTGGTTAAATAAAAAAAGACCATTTTGTTCTAATTTAACTTCAGCATTTTGAAGGTTTCTTAGTTCATTTCTTTATTATTGATCCTCATCAAAGAACCAATAAAAACAAATAAGTCCCTTGCTGCTTCGTCTTTCTGAGGGGACTTTCTGCTAAAAGGATAAATGAGCTTCATCCCATAAGGGATGGGTGCAATAACAGCTTTGTCGATGAGTTAAAAAACAGAGCTCTCAGGTGGCCAAGTGCGGAGAAAAGGAGAAGCAACAAGCAGCAAATTCAACGCAGATGCTAATACGATTTAGCATGGGAGCGGATTAGGTGCTTGTAGTTTCACTCACAGATGCACCGTCATGGATGAGCTACTTTGATGGACAAGCAGAGCATGAACTGTAGTCTCTGTGCATGTATGTTCATGAATAACACACTCAGAGTGTCTGCGGGGGCCGTCACAGTTTCCTCATTAATCTTCACAGCCAGCTGCCCCTGCCTGTTTAAAGCAGAACTTGTTCACCATAATTCTAATTCAGCGCTTTATAAAAGATGTATTAACAAGGTATGGGAGAGCATCGTTTTTATGCAGTAAAGACTATAAAAAAACCCCCAAAAAAGACATGAAATTAAAGGCATACAGTGTTCAATGGATGCAGTTCTCCACAACACTGGACCTGTTTTATGTGGAGAAGCAATTAAACATAAAAAAATGTGTGTCCAATGGAACTGCAAAGTTTAAAGACGTGATGTTTTAGCATGAATTTTTGGACTCCTCTTTCCTTAGTCACCTTCTACAGCCTACTGTGAGATGATTTTTTTGTTTGTTTTCTTTTTTTGGAGGTGTACTTTGGATACATTCATTAACTGCATGTGTGGTAGTTTTGTATAAGAAACAATTTTCAACCTTCATGGGATCTATGGAAAAAAAGTTATGAAACTATATTAAGCTATAAATATGTAAGCAAACATGAAAAGCTTCAAACTTCAAACACTTTGATTTTTTTTCTTAGATGACAAGTGGAGGAAGATAGGTAGAATACCAGGCCTGCAGGGGTCCCGACTCCTGTCAGAAATCTGATTTCCAAATATTCTAATCATTTTTATAGGCATTCCTGACTCAGAAAAGGCAATTGACACAGTTTCCCTTTGTCATATTGTCATCTTAAGTTAGGAGTTAAACCTCAAATGCCTTCACAGAAGCTGGCATCTTTGTCTATGTATCCTGTATCCACCTTAAACCTCAGATGGAAGTCTTTAAATGCAATGCAGAGGTAGAATGTGATAATCTCCCTTTAGTGGCTATTTTAGGGATAATCTCCAGCAATTCTGTGTTAATGAGACAGCTATCTCCTTCTCCGCCAACCTAGAGGTCTTTGTTTTCTTCAATAGGTAATCTCCGATGAAAATAGTGTGGGAAAAAATGACGATATCTAAATATTTCATCTTTAGCTGCATCAATCTCCAAAGTCTCCTGAAAGTGAAATAAAAGAAGAAAAAAAATCATAAGCGTTTTCTTTAGCTTTACAAAGAAAACATCTGAGACGAGGTGGGGGGAGGATGATGCAGTGAAAAAAATGGTAAGGAATCCGAGACGGTTGGGCGAAACAATGATACTTCAATTGTTACCTTTGGGATTTACTGTTAGTTGTGGATTTCTGCCCAGCAGACATCTTCATTATGAGGCATTTTCTCCTAAAAACAAAAAGATTCCTGGCACTTGTTGACGTGGGCACCATGCCTCCATCTCCTCCTCCTTTATTTCTTTCCTCACCCTCCTCCTCTCAATACCTCTCTCTCTTTCCTCATCTCCTTTCAAATTAGAGCTCGCTTGCCCATTTTGGCACAGATGGGTGAATCCAGCAGATGTTTTATCAGTTTGTGTCTCTTTGTTGCCTACCCATCTTTCCCTTCCCTTCCTCCCATTTGTTGGTCTCTCCTGCTGCAGAATGGATTTAGGCTGGGGAGTTAATGAGGCGATTTGCATCTGTCCAAAGCTGTTTGCTGTTGATTGTTTTGAGGGGAGAACAACAGCAGAAAGAAATACGCTACCTTCCCCAGTCTGTAGGAAAATACCTCAAGCAGATCCACAAGAAAAGGATCAGTCCTTCAAAAGTTATTGTCAGAGAACAGGAAAAATGCTACCAATGCATGGCGTTTGGAGGTGCAAGTTATTTAAGTAATATTCTTGTGTAAGTCAAACTAAAACACACATAATCAGNTGGTATAATAAATCCCTTAATTTAAGTAGGATTTTTCATCATTATATCAGGTTTAAAATTTTGAATCATACTTGAATTAAAAATATCTTAAAAGTAAAATTAAATGTAACATGCAAACATTTGCTGCTGCTGCTGTTGTAAATTGCGACAAGAAATGTTGCCTGCTTAGAAAAGAACTACAAAGAAATAATTTTGGTTTTATAAAACCCATTTTGTCCTATTCTCAAGAATCAATACGTTTGTTTTGTTTCTTCATTGTAACTTGAAGTCAGCCTCAGAAATTAAAAAAATATCTGGTATATTTCTGTGAATCTTAGATTAATTACTTACTCAGACAGAAAATGGTCAATGCAAATGTTGCAAAAGCTCCACCAGCATAAACCGACATTTGTTGGCTGAGAAAGCCGCAACAGACTTAACATTAGTCTCTTGTGAAAGTGTCAACTATCTTTGTTCTGATAATATGGTGTAAAAGGCTCCAGGCAAGGGGTCAGTTGTAGGATTATGGTCATTCTGTAAAAGACATGGAAACAAAGGAGGTATGCAGCAGTTGATGTGCTTTCTGATGCTGTTAAAGAGAATCTGAACTTTATCAGCATATTATGTGATTTTCACGTACAGTTTTCTGTTACTCCTCAAAATATTCATGATACAAACTTGGGGAAATAATCTTTATGTCCATAAATCGCAAGAGCTTTTGATTTCTTATGTAAAATTTACAAAGGTTATCTTTTCATTCTGATATCATTGGGCTGAATTCCAAAACATATGATATTCTGTTTTAAATAATATAAATATATGACTGGTTACACTGTCTGTACATTAATTGGCTATTTAGCATATTGCTGTAACATAACGCAATGGGAATCTCATCAAAGTGCGACTGAAGTAGCAAGTTGGTTATAATGATACAGAGCAACTTTAATGACTTTCTCTATCCGTTCCAGGACCTGCATAAATTTACCCTTTATGAGGTGAGCCTTCAGGTCAATATTCGGTCAAGGCAGTAGATTTCTCATAATGGGACATTGGACAACTACAAAAAAATAAGAAATGTTTATAGACCACATACTATATTTGTCATGAAATATATTACTCACTCGTTAATCTTTAAAGAACAACGTAATTATCAGGTTTGTAAGAAGCAACCATCTACCATTTTATTATACTCTTGATAGGCCAGTTTGACTGGCAGATTTTGATGTCAGATTAAAAATAAATAAATACACTTATTGAAAAACATTCTGCTTAAAATTACAACTTCATTTCCTGATGGAAAATATTAACTAAATCTACTAA
>NW_006799974.1:526263-612018 GCF_000485575.1 Poecilia formosa
TCACTCTGAATTAATAATAATAATAATAATAATAATAATAATAATAATAATAATAATAATAATAATAATAATAAAAATTACCATAGAACACCGGTGAATGCAAAACATTTTAGAGGTATTACATCTAAGATGAACTGTTTTCTGGATGTTGGAGGCATTTTTCACATTTGTATGATTTCTGCATGTATGGCTGTGTAATTAATCTGGCTGACAGGTGTCTGCTGTGCAGGTACAAACAGCCAAATAATGGGGTCTGTTCACGATGTGACGACGCCTGCTGTGCCGTGGAGGAGAGAAAAAAAAAATCAGCAGGTGTTCACTAAACATGAAACTGAGTGGAATCAGCAGTTTACAGCAGTTCATTCTGTGGCAACAGATCGACTGAGCAAAGGGAGCTTTTATTATTCTTATCTTGCTTCTGTTTTCTTCTGCAGCACAGCTGAGACCTGGCTCAGGTTCAGAACAAGGCTCTGCAGAGCAAATCCGGTTTATTGTGCCACCTGCTTGTAAGACCTGAAATGTTAACAGTTTTATTTTATTTTCTGTACAATAATTAGATTCTGCTCTTTCATGATTTTATGTCAATTTAGTATTAACAACGCCATCCAGAGGTGGGGAAAAGCTTGGGAGAAACAGTGCAAACACTTTTCTCAACGTTCTACGTACTTTTGCTTTGTAAAAAAACTATCCTGTGTTTTTGTACAAAACAATTTGGATATCAGATGGTAGGGTGCCTGGTTTCTGTGCACTTATGACAACAAAGGAATGAACAGGTGAAGCAAAGCTCACGTGGTGGAGACCCTGGGTGAAAGTTGGTTTCTCTCCTCATTTGTTTGTGACCTTAAGGTCGATTCCTGCTGTTCACTTCAGGTTTTATGAAAACTATTTTTTAAAATCCGATACGTTTTGTGTTTGCTGCTTCTCCTTAGAAACACTGTTTTCTGAACCAAATGGTACCTTCTTTATCCAATGCCCAACTTGAGCCTATGAAATTTGTCCAGAGCAAAATTTTGAAAAGCAATACCTACTTTTTAATTTTGCTTTTTTTAAATACAGACAGTATCAACTTAATACATTTTGCAACTTCTCCTACCTTGGTTTTCTGTGTTAATATATATATTTTTGTAAATAATTAGCCAAGACAAAGGAGATAACAGTTTGAAGAATTCTCAAAATACCATTCACTTTAACCATGATGTTTCTGAGACTGAAACAGTTTTAAGAAATCACAAGCTTGTGTTGATTTTCGAAGGCCTGTCAAGCTAGCCAACTACATTGGGATCAATTGACCTGGACTTATATTCCAAGATCAGTGGGTAAGGGAATAACCACTTGTGAAAGTTTAACAAAAGCTTATTGTGAAAATGTGTAGCTGACCATTAAATGGTCATCCTGGCATCGGAGATAAGAAACAGCAAAGAGTTTGGGGTTTTATTTTGTCTCATTTATCCTCAAAAGACATCTTAGGTCTCCATCATCATGGAGTTCTCATCATCAAAGTTTTAGTTCATACCTTTTCTGCCATTTTCTGTTGGAGACAGACCAGGACTGCAGAAAAGTCAATGTGGTAAAAATAAATAAATAAATAAATAAATACATAAAAATAAAAAAAGAAAGTTTCCCTGTAGAATATTTTTTCTTCTCTTTTCTGACTCTGTGTGTTTTGTTGTTCTTCCACCGTCTGTGTAATCCTACAAATGAAAGAAAATCTCTAAATGAGATTTTCACACTTCCACCTCATCAAAGCGTTTTACTTAATATCACAATTATTTCTATTAAAATGTGTCCTCTCTTTCATTTCTGTGTTTATTTTCCAAATAAAAAGTTTTTTTTGTTTTGTAGAACTAATGACTAGGAAATGTGCTGATTAGTTGTTAATTCCTGTTGACACACTGGACGAGTTATTTCCGTTAGCCGCTCCGGCCTGCAGTGACCTCAGCTCATACAATGAGGAAGTGACATTTTAATGGAGGGGATAGATCAAAACGGCTAATGTTTTATTAGCAGCCTGCCAGCGGCTGCAGGTGAAAGCTGCTTTCACTGGAGCTCTTCCTTCTGTGCAGAGATAAATGAAGGCATTAACATTAAGCACCTCTCCCATCGAGGCGCCGGGTCCCTTTGTGCCCGCTCTTATGTCCTCCGGTCAGAATTTGCCCACACAGACACCGTTCAGCAGCAATTTCCACAGTCCTCGGCGTGCTGAATCAAATAACTCCTCAGTAACGGTTTCAGCTGTTGTAAGTTCATGTTTCTCAATAGCGTTGCCGGAATGAGTGCGAGCTGTCGACTCAACACTGATGTCAGCCTGCTGCAGCTGCCTGTGTTTTCAGACATTGAAAATAAAGATGAAGGACAAGTGTGAACACGGAGTCCGTACATGCTCCCTGAAGCCACACATGTCTCAGTATTTCATATCATCTTCAGAGGTACTTGATTGAGAGGTTGAAACAAACCGTGCAGTGTTTTGGTCTTTTTCCTATCTAAAGCTAAGGTCAGAATTGTTCATACCCTGTGACAGATTTAAATTAGAAATTAGTTTTCTTTCAATCATAAAGTTTGCTTTCAAGATCGTGTTGCTGTGTGGGACTTTATTCAAGATTTTAGATTTTTCTTTTTTTTTTTTTTTTGATTAGTACTGGGCAAAATAATACATTTGCTGTCACACAAAGCTGTTGACCATGGCAAGGCAAATCCATTTTATTAGTGTAGCACATTTTCAGAAACAAGGCAATTCCAAATGATTACAACAAACAAGTAAAAAAACAACAACATTGCTTTGCAGTGGCAAAGTAAGGAAAAATGATGACAGGTTTAAAATCAGACTACATTTTATGGTGTTGAATTTTTCAAAGGCTGTTCTACGGGGATTCTTAGTCATAATTTAAAAGAATTCAGTGTTTTTGCAGGTTTTTTTGGATGTTTGCTTTAAGTTTGTGGTACATCGAAACTGAATGCTGCTTCTCTGTGTTTGATTTCTAATTCTGGGGATGGAGAGTTGACTCGAACCACAAGACCGTTGATCTGAGTGGTCTGGATCTGTTGTTGACAACAACAACAACAGATCTTTAATTTATTTTGGTGCTGAGTCAGTGACTGATTTATAAGGAGTAAGTACGTCTCTTCTTTGAGCTGAGTGGACTTTAGAACTGGCATGATGTCCCGGTTTTAGTAACGTAACAGACTTTGTAAATTTTAAAGACTTGTTCAGTTTTTTGTTCAGTCCGATTGAGAAACAATTATATGGTGGATCTCATTCTGTCAGTTGGTTTACTATTTTACTGCTGTCTTCAGATCATTATCATGTTGTATTTGAGACTTTTTTAAAAAAAAAATCTGAACCAAGGTTTTAAAATCTTATCCCAACACATAATTCCTGTTCTATTAATGCATCTGTGACCTCATAGTTTCTTTTCAACAAGATAACATCTAACTTTTATCATGAATGTTAAAATATTCTTAATGGTTTTTCTCTTTTTAAAACTTTGGAGCCCAAACCAAAATCTGATCCCTGGATAAATGAAGCCACTTATTCTGCCAAATGAGAGTGTTGAGAAGGCTGAACAAAAGTGGAAAAGATGTAGACTGCAGGTGTCTTCTATTATGTTGAGAGACCATTTGTGCAGGTATCACATTGTAAAAGCAGAAAAACCTTTTCTCTTCTTGTGTAATTGCAAACAGTTCCAACAATCCTTGGGTTCTTATTTCAGTCTTTGTGTTTATTCTGAATACTCCTCTTGCTTCCTGTATTGATTATTTCTGAGAAACCTGTGAAATATCCCTGCAGGTTTTCAACAACAAGAGTTTTACAGCAAACAGCCAATCAAAAACATGTTAAAAATGTTACCTTTCGTTCACGTTTTCTCTAGCTCAGAGATTAAAAAAAAAAAAAAAGTTAGTAATCTATCACTGTTGCCACAACATAATTTTGCGGCTGGTTCTATTTAGATTAAAAGTTTCAGACATGTAACCATTTTTATGGATAATCAAAAGAAAAGATTCACATTAAAAAGTTTACCACTAATCATCTGCTGGAGTCATGGATCACGCTTTCTTGGCCTTTTCACACAGGCAGGAAAAGTTCATAGACACAGTTAAGACTCAACATTATGATTATTTGATAAGACTGTGCAGGAAATACAAGGAGTTAAAATGAGCTTCCTGTGTGGCATGGTTGGGTTCTGTTGCCGTAACCATGACCCGGCCAAGAAAAAAAAAAAAAAAAAAGTCAGGGTTTTTGTATTCAGATAAATTACACAAAACAAGATGTGACAATACATTGCCACTGTGTGACAGATTTTGTACTACAGCAGCAGACACGTTGCTGAAATCTGTGCAGGTATAAGCAGCAGCTGCCTGCTATAGTTTCCTGAAATGTATTATTTGAGCTCCAATTTGCCCAGGCATCCTGTCTCAGACTGTCCCAACTGATGGAGCTTGTAAACAGTAGCTGCAGCTAACAGAGGACAGAGAATTGAAACTTGGCTGTTTGACATAAAAATCCTTAAGATGTGTCCCCCAAAAGCAACTAAAGCCAATCTTAAATGTCTCTTAAAATATCAAGTGAAACGTTTTTCAAAAGTATCAAGCTATAGTTGGCTACAACTAAAAAACTAATGGAGAAAAAGTTTCAGACCGACTGGTGCAGTCTTGGAACCAGATTGGTGATCAGGTAGTAAATATTAGAGCTTTTTGGAGATGTTGAACTGGAAAGTGGACTTTTTGTCCTCTTCAGGACAAGCTCATTCATGAGACGTGAATGTTGATGTCAGTGACTCCATATAGTTGGTTGGGTTTCCTTAATTTGAAAACTCTTTAACCAATTCAATTAATACTTGTATGCATTATATTTGGATTGCATTTGCTTTTTAAACTTTTTTTTTAAGTGCTTTGAGGTCAAATTTGTTTTGAATTGGCTCCATCCACATACATGAAAATCACTTCAATGTGCTGACAAAATTGAAGCCCATTTACATGGATGGATGGATGGATGGATGGATGGATGGATGGATGGATGGATGGATGGATGGATGGATGGATGGATGGATGGATTTTTTCTATGAAAATATTCATACACCCATAATTCAGAGTTACAAATTGACCTGGTTCTACTTCTATTCTTGTTAGATTCTCTGTTTCTTTCTAGCACTAACAAGTTCATAGCAAGTTCAAGTGTTTTCTCAGCTTTAGATTTGGAGATCCTTATCCTGGGCAGCAGTTTTATCAGAAGTGAAAAAAAAAAAAAATCTCATCATTCTTGAACCTGAAACTCTTTTTAGTTACACTTAACGTCAGAACATTTTAAAGTTTGCAAGACGGAATGGAATTATGCTAAAACTTTGTTCAAGTCTGATATGCAGGAATGGACTCATTTATCAAAAAAATAAAAAATAAAAAATCTTTGCTCTACTGTCTCAGGTGGCATAAATTCAGAATTATTGAAATTTTTGTAACTATTAAAACCTTCACCGTAACTTTTTTTCTGATTTCGCGTTGTAACATCCTATCATTTGTGTGAAATGTTGCCTTAAATCTGGTCCTCAGAAATACTTAATCCATCTTTAATTTTCCACAGGTGCAACTCTTGAATAAAAGTGCTGAATGAGTCTGAGCATACAGATGTCGCGAGCAGCTGACTTCTATTGCTGACGGCAGTCTTCTTGTGCTGTAAATCTCAGCTCTGGCTCTGCAGATGCCTTTTGTTGTCCCCTCTTAACTTTGCACACCAGGAGCCTGACACTTAACAATCTGCAGCTCATAAAGCGTGGCGAAGAGGAACCCTCGTCTCCCATCTTCCACTCTCTGTTCTACTCTGCTCCGGTCCCTGCCCTGGAGGAACGGGATAACGACTCTTAAAGGAAGTTGTGTTGAGGTTTTATTATTTTTTTTTATTTTATCTGGGTTCTTCTCCAGAACTGAACTCCAGCTCCTGATAACCTGTCAGTTTGATTTCATTTTGCTTGCTAACTTGTTTCTTTGAGGCTTGTACATGTAAAAGCATCAAGGAAGTTCTTCAAGTTTGTCCAGAGTTGTGGTTGAATCGCTGAGTAAGTCAGAAACTTTGATTATGGCCTGCCACATTGTGCAGTATGGTGGAAGTGATCATTTTGGTGCGTTTTCAATTTTTTATCCGGCAGCATGAAGTGGAACATTTCATCTTCCGGATCTTTCTAAGATGTGCTGAGGCTGGAGTCTCTCTTATGCAGCTCAGCAAGGAAAAATGGAATGAAAAAGAAGGGAAAAAAAAAAACAGAAGAAAAGTGTCCTGCTTCAAAAGTTGGTCACATCTTTGACTCTCTTGTCTGAAAGAATGGCAGCTGTGAATCGTTGTCATGTTTCCCTCTGACGGCAAGTCAAAACCTTGGGTAAGTCCCAGTCTGATTTCCTAAGTCACACAGCGTGACCCCAGAGCTTCCAGGTATCATCTGTTGTTTGGTTGCAGTCATATGAAGGAGAAAATGGACAACAAAATCTGGTACTGAAGAAAAAAGTTCTGAGGAATGTATGAAATGGATACATAGCTGCACAGGAGTCATTTTCCTGCAAACACCAGGTAAAGGAAGTTAAACATTCTAATGTTTACCTTCACAAATATGTAGATAAACAGGTCAAAGTGGCTTCTGAGTCTGATCAGTCCACCTGAAGGCATCTTGCCTGTAGATTCCCAAGTGATTTGTCTTCCAGTTATTGGTTTGACAGTGACCTCCTCTGTTCATCATTATTGTCATTTTGTAACCAAATTACAAGAACAGGGAGGTTTACAGACCCAAATTTTATTTAATAAGAATACAGCTGAATGAGCCCTTGACATTTATATCAATAGACTTTTTAGAAAGATTATTATGAATGAGGCATAATCCCAAGTAGATGAATATGGGTGTTTTTTTATTTTATTTTTTTTTTACCATAGTTCACTCAGATGCCTGAATGTTTCAAAGGTAAAGTTTTTATATGTGCAGCCTGCACATATTGGATATTGTTTTTCCTCTATTTTTTAAGAAAATTACCATTGGAATATGCCAATAATGCAACACCAGTCTTGACTCATAGTACTTTGCCTGAACAACATTCACATTTAAAATATTCTTTATGAACGGTGCCATGTGACTTATTTTAGGTCCCTTGATTGTTTTTTACTTGTCAGTCACAAAGTACATAGTTAAAGTACAAACATAAACTTATGTTAGGAAATGATATGTTAAAAATTGATATTAAGGAAGGAAAACTTTGAAAGTGAAATGTACAGTGTTTTTTTTTTGTTTTTTTTTTAAAGAAAATCTAGTCCACTTCTGGAGACTGAAATTCGGACAATTTCATTTCCTTTGCTCGTCCGTTAAGGTCAATCAGAGTGGACAGAGATCCCCAGGTTTTGTGGTGGGCATGTTGTGAGATGTGTAGTGGCATATCTTCTCTACAAAGTGCTTTGGAAAATCAATGATGGTCTAATCCAGTGTTTCTCAACCCTGGTCCTCACCCCCCCTGCTCTGCATGTTTTAGATGTGCCTCTATTCCAGAACAGCTGATTCAAATGATTGCATGACCATCAAGTACTGCAGAAGCCTGTTAATCACCTAGAGATACAATTCAGGAGTGTGGCTGAAGGGAAATACCTAAAACATGCAGGACAGGGGGGCAGTGAGGACCAGGGTTGAGAAACACTGGTCTAATCTGAGTTGGAGCACTTTCTTTTCACTTCCTGTGCCTGCTCCTTTACTTGTAGGGAACTTAAAATAAGACTTCCGGTGGCGATTACTTATCATTGGCTTTTTTCTTGCTGTTCATTAAAGGCATATTTGTTGAATTCATTGCTCCTAGCTGTCCCTTCAACAGATTCTCCTACCGGAGGTTTAGATCCCTGTTGCTCTTCAAGACTTACACAGCCTGTGCAATGCTTCTCTGATTAATGCTCCTTTGCCCTCTCAGGATAAGGGCTTACAGTTGCACTATATACTTTTTCTATTTCAGATAATGGATAGGGCACTACTCTGTGAGATGTTAAAAGCTCTGAACTACCACTGTTGTCCTAGTTAATAAGGCTTTAAACTTCCTCACATTCTCCTTGACCTTTCGGCTGTGGTCCATGGTCTTCCTGATGCTGTTTGTTTGCAAAATTTCTCTAACAAAACAGCAGTGTTTATGTTGAAATCAGAGTGGTGGCATAGCTCTAAACGCAGATGTCTCAGCTATGGTGTTAATGGCAGACTTCCCATTGTATCAATGGCGTGGCATATTTCAAGTATCAAGTCAGAATAATCATTTTCCATGGGATTTTGTAATCCTTGGCATGCCGCCTTTGACATGGTCCGTTTAGGAAAACCGGGACCATCATGATGGGTTTGGGTGCATATCCAGCTATCTGTGCCATTTCCACGTTCCTAACAAGTGCTGATAATGCAGCCATCCACTGTTTCTGTTGTTCTACCAGAGTAAGTGACTGCTTCAATAGCTGCCCGATTCCACAGTAGCTTGATTTGTGATATCACTTTTAGAATCAGCATCCTGAAAGTTTAGCTTCTTATGTCCTTCAGAAGCAATAATAAGTCATGCTTTCTTACTTCTTTAAAGTTGCCCTTGCCTCATTTTAAACACAACTTTTTGTTATGCTGTGACACATAAAAACTTTACTTTTCGCCATAACTGTGTGTAATATATGAGGCTATCACAGTCTTTATTTGGATTTTTATAGTACAATTTTCATTGTGCTGTTATTGCTTCATCCTGAACTCTTTCCTTTTCCATAATGGGTCAGAAAGAGTTTATGTAAATACAAATAAAGCTCAGTCTGCTGAGGTTTTACTGGTTAAAGCTGCAGGTACATAAAAGGAAGCAATACAGTCTGAAACGTAGCAGAGTTTCTTCAATTCTGACATTAATTCACTTTCTGCAGAAAGCTATTTTAATAGGCTCTTATAGGCTTCCAGAGAAGGGAGCACAGTCACATCCAGAGCAACATTAATCCATAAACTTGTACAGTATGTAATTTAACGCTTCAGAGTCATTTCATGTCTCCGTGACTTTAATGGCTCTGAAAGATAAACAGGAGTGAACGCTGCTTTTCTCTGAGCTTACGAAGGTTCGCAGTCGAGGCCGTTTGCGGATCCAAATTTAAATCCGAGGCATTACTTGAGACGTAAAGAGCGATAAGAGCAGGGGGATGATTAAGGATTTTCCTTTTTGGTAATTAAACAATCTCATTACACTTAGGATCAGATTAAGCAGAGGACTTTTCACACCACTTCTGGGAATCTTCTTCATTGTACAGCTGACAGACTCTAATTTGAAGTGAGCAGTGACACAAACAGCAATCATTAACCATGTAGACCACCGCTCCCTGTAAACGTGCCTGAGCTGAGAAGCAGCTTAGACTACGTTGGGCGTCATTAGCTTCCTGCTTTCATCAAGTCAGAGTTTAGTTGAAAGCATCACAGTTGCCATCTATCTCAAAACTTTTCATAAATACGCAATTCTAGTACATTTTTCATGTATTTTCAGATGTTATTTAGTGAAATTTACAAATCAGAACCATACAAAATATGCAAAATTTTAATATTACAAACCTCAGATGTCTAACCACTGTTTGGAAAACTTTAGTCCAGCCCACTCAACTGAAAATGTGGCACTCCGGCTGGACCTTTTACAATTATGCTGAAGTTGTTGAGTGTGCTGAGTTATGTTGTACTACATGTATCTGATGAAAGCTGATTCTGGTCCAGACCTTATCTTACCAGGTGACAAAAGCAGCAAAGAATAAAGGAGCTTAAAGAAATGGTGTTGCTTCTAATATTTTTCTTTAAACATAGTGGCTGTTCCTGAAAGAGTTGTGCCTCCAAAGCTTCCACGTTTTTAGATGGCATTTTTGTTAGAATTTTGGTAAATGTGAAGCAGTCTAGGTATGCATTTCAGTTCAAAATATTCAAGTGGTGAACTTTGAACACACATGATTCAGCTTTGAATCATGTGAAACTGCTTCCAGACCCAGATCCAGAAGCAGTTTCATTGTGAACTCAAACTGATTCTTCAATTTTATTTAAGCATAAAACTCTTTTGGTGTCTGTGCAGTGAAACAAATGTTAGCATAGTTGCTTGGTAGCAAGAAGGCCATAGACCGTAATCCCGGCTGGGGTCTTTCTGTCTGGAATTTGGGTGTTTTCCACTTATGTGTTTGGATTCTCTCCAGGTTCACTGACTTTATTCCATATTCCAAAAATATGCATGCGCGGTCATTTGGCCACTAGAAATTTTTTTTCGAAAAACACCAATGCACACACACCAACTGTAGTTGGATCACCCTTTGAATCCAGCTGATGCTTTCTTTGTTCATTCTAACCTTTGTAAAAACAATTGGGCCGCATGAATAATAGTGTCGGTCCTCGTTTTGCTGCCAAGCAACCCTGAGCCTTTGAGACCTGAAATCCACTAAACAACTGAAGGTGTGCTGTGGTACGTAGCACTCAGCAGCAGATCCTCCAAGTTCTTAACTTGTGAGATTGAGTCTCCAGGGTTCGCATTTATTTTTCCATATCATTCAGCAAATCCTCAATTAGGCTGAATAGGAAGATCAAGTCAACACCTGAACTCATCACTCCTCAAACCATTTTTGGTTCAGCAACTGGAAATAGGGTTTGCTTGAGAGATGAATACCGGGATTTACAAATAATTTATCAAGCTAGGCCAACATCTTCCACTGTCAGTTCTTTGTCAGCATAGACACCCATGCTGGCATGCAGCTATGTGGCCCCATTAACAAAAGAAATAACGTCAGCTGATTTCACTTATTTGCTGGACCTTCACATGCATCAGTGAAAATGTTCACCTCTTTCTTTCTTCAAGCACTTTTGATAGAAACAGATCAGTGCAGGCCAGGAATACTCCACCATAATTACTGACCAGACGTTTAGCCATCAAAACTTGAATAAATTCTTATGTCTTTTCATGTTTTTCTGTTTCTAACACCAGCTTTGAGAACAAAATGTTCTCTGGCTAACAGGTGCACGATGAAGAGATAATCACTGTTTTTCCCCCTCACCTGGTCATATTGTTCTGCCTAACAGGACTCATTTTTAGTCACCGTATGTTGACAGCTGGATTTGTTCATGGAAATCTGGTGGGGAATAGCACTAGCAGACCGACTAAAAAAAATAAATAAATAAAAAACGAGAAAATATAACAACTTTGAGTCCAGCTTTGACTAAACAGCTGCTGTGTCGTTGTGCTGCAGCACAGGAAGCCAGGTTTTACATTAGCGCTGGAAGGCGTGAGGCGTACCCGGCGGCGTTGGATGCTGTTGGCATCTCCACGTGTCCAATCGCAGTTTCTCCACACACACCGGGGAAAACAGGAAGTGCAACAGGGAGTAATGTGGAACAGATTTGACTATTCTGTGGCCAAATGCTTTGCTCTGCCAAGCACAGCGGCTGACCAACATGCAGCCCAGGATATAGTTTCATGGAGAGGCGAGGGACAGGTCCAGCTGGATGGCGCTGCGGCCAGAAAACTCTCTAGGAGCTCGCAACATGGAGAGATGCTGCTGCAGATTAGGCTGGCAGGAACAATTTGCGAAAACTGGAAAATCTGCTAACTGCTGCAACTGTGACGTTGTGAGGAGACAGACCTATACAACTTATTAAAGATTAAGTGGGTAGCTTTTTTTTAAGTAAAAGAAGAAAAAAAAAATGCAAACTAGGAAAAACATGTACATATGATTGCTTACAAAGGCAATCTATGAATCTTTGTTCCTGTTTGTTATCAAGCTACCTCTAATTAAAACTGGAGGCTTCCAAGCCAGGCTCTGAAGATCGATAGCTGCCTCAGCTCCCTGCAGAGGGGTGAGAGGGGTCCTAACGAGGGAGGCAGGGAGCGGGGGAGGACAGCAGTGCATTTACCTTCATTTATCGAATTTCCACTTGCTTTACAGCACCGAGCTAAGCAGAAGCACGAACAGCCTGCAGCTGTGAGCAGTTAACCAGGCTTAGAAACACACACGCACACACACGCACGCACACACGCACGCAAACATGTTTTCTCATCTGTGTGGAAATATTAACCACACTGCTTTAAATTTAATTTGTTTTATCCACATAAGTCCTGATAACTCAAAAATAGATTTTTTTTTTCTGAGATTTTACATTCTGGTGGGAAAAAAAAAGAAAAAAAAAAGAAAAACGCGGAGATGATAGAGATGAAGAAGAGCTGACCAATCAGGTAGCACTCAGGTTTGATTACCAAGCACTGCCCCCAGTGCTGAGGGTTAAAAAAATAAAAATAAATAAATTAAAAAAAAAGGCAGTGCTTGTTGTTCTCATCCTTTGATTACCCAAAGGCCCAGAGCTGTCACTTTGTCCAATTAGTGTTATGGATGAGTTTGGGGTCATCAGCATGATACCTGATTTTGCTCCCTGCAGCCACTGGAACTCTGGGACTTAACCCTAAAATTCAGCCAAGAGAGACAGATCTTTGGAATGAGGCAGGTTTCAGTGTGAACTGCGTTGGTTCAGGCCTGCTGACCCTGGGAACATGTTATATTTATGTTTTACTGTTTCTGATGCATTTTAAAATCAGTGTGGAACATTCCATCAGATGCCATCTAGTCAATACGAAATATGCATTTGATCTGGGTTATGATTTTAATCATCTTACATGTCCATAAATTACATCTAAAACTCTTAAAAAGACTGTTATTGTTCTTCAAATTAAAAATATACAAAGCCTGACTGAAAATATTAAGATTAAAACAATAATAATAATAAAGTTGATAAAGAAAAAAAAATGCAAAAGTGAATTGAGTACATAGAGGCAAAGTAATGATTATTTTTTATTTTTTTTAGGTTATACAAACAATTAAAGAGAAGCTACTTTCTAAAATTCCACATTCCCTCCAGAAGGCTAAGCCTATAGTATCAAACCTACAGAGAAACTTCAGGATAACTTAACAATATTTTGTATAAGCTTTATGTAACATGAAGGTTTTAAGCCTGGTCTTCAGTGCATAGTGTATAAATACATTGTGAAAGATTAATCTGACTCAGTTGCACATCCCTTGGATTGTGAGTTCAGTATTTATATTTCTAATACCTGCTGAGTATTTTTTTCATGGTATCGTCCTGCACGGTATACGTTATTATTGTTACTATTATTATTGCTATTGTTAATCTTGTTTTATACATACATGTCCCCTTTGCGGGACAATAAAGCCTGTTTCTATTCTGTTCTTTTGAGAAGTAGACAGGGTATCTACCACACGGACTAAAACTGAGCTGGTTCTACAGGAGAGGATTTTGGTAACAAAACCATCTGCCTCCAGTTTTAATTTTAGAAACTTTCCAACAATAAACCTACAGTTTGAGAGGAAAGTGCCAGATTAACACAGTGAGATCTCTGATGTGTGACGGAGCTTGATTATTAACGCCTTTAAATGTGAAAAGGAGACATTTAAATCTATTTAGTAAACAAGGAGTCAGTGAAGCAAAGCTAAAATTGGAGATTTGCGTTTTAGATCAGCGGAAAGCATTGAGCAGCATCTATTATTTTGTAATATTAGATAATATAACATAAGGTTATATTGTAGTGCTCTCAGGACTACACATAGGGCTCACAGTAGTTTCTTCTTTCTTTAAGCTGAAAGTTTTGCAAGCTTATTAGGAACTAAATATACATTTTAAAGCCCTTCTACAGTTTGAGTTCATTGTTACGAAGCCCCAGTGAACATGAAACGATTCTTAAGAAGCACTGCTAAACTATGAGCTACTTCCACAGCAAAGGAGCCTGCAAAATTTTCATTAAGGGCCACAATACTAGTTAATGACCATTTTATCAATGATTGTTGCACCACTATTGTGGAAAAAAAGCTTTTAGTGTGTGTAGAATTTGGAATTATGGTCTTAGCTACAATTTAAAAACATAGTTTATCACATAAACCAACTACATTAACATTACTTTAGCAAGGAAATATCACAGAAGTCTTTCTTTTCCAGTGGAACCCCAGCTAATAATGCAAAGAAGTAATTTATTTACTGTAGCTAGCCACAGTTTTTACCCGAAAAGTTCCTGGATTATCAATTCCTTTAAGGTGATAAGTTCAACTGCAGTCAAGAAGAACTCCAGGTTATCCATCACTGTCTCCTCCTGAGGAGGGTGCTCCAGAGCCACATTGGCTTTCTTGCAGAGCTTGTGCAACTCTGGCAGTCAGTAACGTTCGCATGCATAGAGAGGTCAAGAGGTTTTGGACACAAAGGGCAGCAAAGAAGTCACTTCTATTCCAGAAACAAGAGACTGGTTTAGTTTTTTCAGAAAACAAAATGATGGACATACAAAGTAATTTTCTCTGATGAACTCTCCTGTTTGTTTCGATGTTCATAGAAGGAAATATGACAACTACTTCCAGGCCTGTATTTTACTGAGAATAAAATATCATAAAACAATCCACATGTTGGGCCATTTCTTCTATGAAGGAGATGACGTCTCCCTAATTCCATCTAAGAACACTAAAGTGACTGAAGAGCGGAATCAAAATCTCCTCCAAAAAAAAAATAGCAAGTTATTCCAGCAATCCAGGAAGCATACGGGATAATTTATGGATTTTCCCAACCAGATGGAGAACTTTATCACAAATCAAAAGAGATGATAAAATGACTCAAAGATAAGGACACCAAGCCTCTCCAGAGAGCCTGTGATAAGTTTGCAAACAGCAGACAGACAAGCTACAGTCAGACAACTGTGATCATCGCCAAGTGCGGATAAAATAGAAAGATGGGTCACCACCTCTCAGAATGTTGTCCAAAAATTTTCCAAGTGTAGCAAAGTTATGAAGAAGTAAACTGAAGAGTCGAAATGTTCACTCTTTGCATACATTTTCTGATAAGTCTTTTAGATTCTTCAAATATTTTAATCTTCTTCAGTGTACCATACAACCTTACTGCGGACAGGTTTAAAGGAGTTTGGGAGGTTGAATAGTTTTCATGTTCTGTTGCATTAAAGCTCCTTTGTATGTTGATGAGTTATCATCCACCTACTTCATTCTGCCTCTGCTGAACAGATTGTATTAAGAAAGGGGAAAAAAAATAAATAACTATTTTTGCTGCAGGGAGAATCCTGAGACAGGTGCAGGTTCCAACAGGTGTCAGCTACATTAGCCCAGTTAGTGCATGACAACCCAAAAGGTCCCACTTCCCCCAACTCATACCGGGAAGCATATCTCTGCAGAAATAATCCTTGCTACAATCCACCTGCCTTGCACATCAACTCTCCCATGTTTTATTTATGCCTGGTGCATGAATAGATGTCCTCTGATGCTTATGAATCACAGGGTTTTCTCCTCTGTGGAAGCAAATCCACGATCCAGACGTTCGGTTCGCAGAGGAGGTCAGCGTCGCAGCAGAAACTTTCAGCGACGTGCGATACAAACCAAGAGCAGGAAATGGCAGCGAGAGTCTGAGTGGAAATGCTGCTGTTTGGTTGTGATTTTGTCACCCTGACATGTGCGACAAAGAGGAATCAGTCCTTGGCAGAAATGTGCAAAGTAAGCAGCATCTCAGCGGAGAGCAGTGTCAAGGAAGAGGCTCAGAAAAAGAAAAAAAAAACACAAAAAAAAAACAGAAGAGAGGCAGAGTCGTAAACTGGCAGACACAAGCTGTGAACCAAAAAAAAACAAAACAAAATAAAATAAAAAGAAACAATCCCTTCTGTTTACCGCATGCCTCGTCTTCCATAGATGAATGGTAATTTATTCTGACAAATGTGTATAGCTGGAAACTAAGAGCAGGCAAATCAGACGGGAGAGTAGACATCTCCTAAGTACCATGAATGTTTAATTACCTGCTTTGAGATTTGGCTGAGATGTTGTTGAGTAAAGGCAGGCGAACAAAACAGCAGGTATTACTCAGGACAAGTGAGCGGCCATGGCGTGTTTAAAACAATTACTTCAACTTATCCAAACAATGTTTAATTTAATACACGTGCAGTCTTTATTAAACAGATCAACTGGAGTTCTAGCAGCTCCGCACTCAACAAATATCGTCCTAAAATCCACTCCAAAGACCCCAGCCACTCTGTAAATTTTATTTTGATTTGGATCAAATTTTGGCAACAATTTAAAAGACAACTCAATGTCATGAAGTAGTCTTGAGACAAACAAGGCTGTTGGTCTCTGATACTTACGCTGTCACATAAATATCATCATAAGTAACAGTAATTTGTGACAGCAATATGCGATTACAGCTGTTTTATTTATGGCTGCCTGTTTTTTCTCAAACACTAATTGTTTAATATTTGCATTTTTAATAACCCCAGCCTAAAAGCACGGTAGTATTGTTTATGCTATAAGACATATACTAACAAAACAAAACAAAACAAAACAAAAAAAAAAACATAAATAATTTATTTCAGTTCATATAAAACCTCAAAATCATTCGTATCCAGATAAAAAGGGATGTTAGCCTTTTTCAATACTTTCTATATTTGATTTTCTAGACTTGATTTTTCGAAAGGAGCTCAGAAGTCAGATTTGAACAATGCCGTTTCAAATGCTGGATGATGATGTTCTTTATTGTATTCCTTAAGGAATGTCTGGATGTTCTCTGGGTACTCCTGTTTGCCCCTGACTGGCCACTGATTCTGGACGTCTCTCGCTGGTAAAAATAAATACCAGAGAGATTGCAGATTTCTGCCCAGGTTCCTCTTGAAAATGAGATCTAGATCTCAACGGGGTTTTCCCGGTTAAATAAAGGAAATTAAAAATAATAAATTAAAAAAAACAAAAAACTTAGCTCTAAAAGACTTGTGTAGCAACTCCAGAGAATCTCTTAATAATTTTCAGATTTATATTTCACTGCTTCGCTTTGGTTATGGGCTCTTAGTTAGATTTTAGGCTTAAATGTTTGTTTGGCATTCTACCTCCCCCCTTGATTGGACATTCAGGAAATGTATTTTTACTTTTTCTCTTTGTTTTAAAAGTTCTGTGCTGACCTATCAGACAAGGTAGTTAAATTAATCCCTCAGCAGTAAATTTCTGTCCAAGGAACTTAATTCTGTTGTAGGATCAGATGTAATTATAGGAACTGTCAAGGTGTGTTTGAGGCATGCAGCCATGTTTCTTTCTGAGTGACTGTTGTTTTTCTGTTTGCTCTCAGGGAAGAAAGATGCCCGTCTTTGTTCTGGGATTTGTGACAGCAGTATGCGATTACAGTTGTTTTATTTATGGCCGCCTGTTTTTCTTATTTTCCAGCTTCCTTGTTCCCACTTGGCCCACTGAGGATTCCGGCTCCTGCCAAAGGCTGTGTCCCGGTCATTCATCATTCATAGGTGCCAGTCAATAAATTATACGAGTGAATGATTCATTCAGGAACTAAGTGCAAGCAAATACTATATAAGCTGCTGTCCATGTTCAAAAGAAGAGCTTCCTCTTTAATTCATCAGTCTGTTTCCCACTGAAACCCCCAGGATTTCTTTGAATAATCCTCCTACATTGTAAAACAATCTCCAGTTCAGACTGTTCCAAGACTTTAGCAGCAGAATTTTACTTTGGCGGTTAAACATCTTTACACTTCAAAAGATCTATATTTTGGATTTATTGTGGTTGCAAAAAGCATACCATTGAGTCAGATCAAATGCAGAAAATAATTAATCCTTCACATTCTAGGTATGCGATGCTTCCCTGATTTGCATTGCAAAATTACGCTAAAGCTAAATCGCATATTTTCCTGCTAACTTTTGCAACTCAATGCAGTCTGTCATTGCACCATTGCTTTATGACCATGAGCTATGCCTTTGTTTTTTCACATGAAAAAGCCCCACCGAGGCAGATACGAGATTAAAAAACCAACAAGTTTCAAAACAAACTGAAATGATTGGTTCATGAACATAAAAAGATCCATTAAATTAAGCTCTTTGTTCTTTGGCTGAAATCTGAACAAACCACAGAGACATCATTCCCCTCCACTGTTGACGTGTTAACAACAACTCTCAAAAGCTTCTGGGAAATGTTGGTTACAGGGTGCTCACAGAAATGTTCAATAAACAACATTAATGCACTCCTTTAAAGACATTTCTAGCCTTATCCAAGCATGAAATAAGAAACACAGAGGACACAGTGTACGTTTTTGTTGATGCGAGCTGTGATCCGAAGCTGGATTTGTGGTTATTTCCCTCAATGGGACTCTGACTAAAGTTTTCTTGCTTCAGAAAGATAATTAGTCCTCGTGTTTGTTTTATGCTAAGTTTATTTGGCTATGAACTTCTTTAGATCGAAACTCAATCCTGGAGAAAATATCTTATTTGAATGGTCTTTTCTTACAGCATGGTGTACCATTAACTTGTTTTTTTTTTATGTACTTTTGTGAGACGTTATAGTTGTTGATGTTAATCACATAAACAACAGCAGAATTGTTAAAGAATCTGTCCACAACGACATTTTGGAGTGTAGGACTTAAAGATTCACATGCAGAAGGCAAGTGTTGGACATATAGAGAAAATAATTTACTAACTTTTTTTGCAAAATAGAAACAGGAAGTCGTTCCCGGGTTAAACTTATTTCGCAATTATTTTGTTCCTTCTTTCTTCAAATTTTTGCATGTAAACAAACCATGTTACAATTGTGGGAAAAATTTGGTATTTCACTGACTTATTTTGATTCTTTTTGTTTGGCACAAATATATATATATAACAGAAAACGGCTCCTAATTAAAACTTAATAGCTATAAATGACCTAATATTGCAGATGTTATATTAGCATGTCCCATAATCAAATTTGCTAACAGTGGGCTTATCTTGGGATATTACTTTAATTCATCAGTTGTCATAAAAGGTCCCCAGGTGATGCATCGCTGGGATGAAAAATCTTGTTTCACTGATAGTTGAAGGTGATTTCACAAGATACTCAATAGCACAAATGGAAAAGGTGCAAAATTGCGAGGTTTTTGTGTTTTGCTTTGTAAAAAACAACAACAACAAAAAAAGCTATGACTTTAGTGACCATTTAGCATAACTGCCTGTGACAAATACAATTTGATTCAAATAGTCAGCAAGAAACCTGATTGGTCACTCAACCTGTTTGTGTGAGTGTGTTATTGGTTTACTTGAATTTTTTTCTGTATGTGTACTTTCTCATTTAAACACATTTTCAGTGATTTGCAATGATCCTAAAGAAGCAAGCCAAAATGCCTTTGTCTGCAAATAAAATTGTTTTGTATTTCTTCAAGTGTTGCTGGAGTCGTATCCTTACCATATCTTTGACCTTCTTTGTGCAACTTGGTAGTCAGTGAAGTTGTGCCACAAACTTTTTGGAATTTTTTTTTAGCATGCTGGCTATAGGTCTTAACATCTGAGACCAGCATAGAAAATTGTGTTTGCTATAAAATTGTGAAAAAATAAAACAAAATGTTACTTGCCACTTGCCGCCACCTCTTCTTCTACCACAGTCGAGCTGTATCAAAATGTTCTACTTCTGTGTATTTTGCAAGCAAGACGTTTGAGAAGTGTTTGAGAATGACATTAATAGAATTACCAAAAAGTATTTTAGGGTGAAAATCGGGCAGTTATGACTGTGATACAAGGGGGAGACTCATGAAAATGTTACTAATTTGATGACTGTTATATGCCATAAACATCAAATGCTTCTGACTTGGTCTACTCTGACTAAAGGTTGTAAAACCTGTTCTACGGTGAGATCATTTCAGAGAGGGAAACATAGAAGAGAGAGTCCGCAAGCCAAGACCTCTGAGCTATGGTGGCCTGCTCTTCTTAGGACTAACTACTGAACACCAACAGAAGAACTTGACAATTTTCACAGAAAAGTTCACACAATTTTAACAAATCGTGCATAAATGTAGTGATGAAGCATTGTGTCTCTTCACAGTGTGGTGCGTTCAGATTATCTGAAACAGAACCGTAGAATACAGAAAAACAATCCTCATTAAAATGTAGATTTTGTACAGCTAATCCTCGTCGTCCTCCTCTCTTTTACCCCTTACATAACTCCCAAATCTTCTGTTGTCTCACTTTTTTTTCTTTTTACAAGTGCAGCGGAGAGAATATTTCTATTCATCTGTCATAGTCCTATCGTCTGCTGGCGAACACTCTTGAGAGGCGCCGCTCCTCAACAAGAGGCGACTCTCTTCGGCTTGGCGTTTGTGAAATAAAAGAAGCAGGAAGACAGACTCGAGGCCATAATTATCCTGTTTGTTTCAAGGCCGCTGTTTTGTTTTATTCAAATCTCTGCAGGGCTGACGAGGTTCGGGAAAAGGCTCATTTTACTGTCATGTCAGGTTTGTCAGCGCAAACACACGGCTTTGCACCCAATATTCTTGAGTCTTTTGTTACAATTCTGAATGAGGGGATGACAGTGTTTTAACATTCACATAAAATCTCAGAAAATGGGATGCAGATTACAGGATGCACACTCTTGTAAACAAGAATAATGCACAGATTAGCGTTCCTCCTCCATGTGAAGTGATTATACAGGCCCCATTTTTCTCTTGTCGCTCAGATCAGGGGTTTGTTTAGTCACTAATCAGTTAGCAGGCGGAAGCACGCGATTTCAACATGACAAAGTTGCAACAAATAATCATTTCAATGTTAATTGCGGAACGTAACAACTACTAACTAAAACTTTTATCCAGTCTTCTTTGCCAGTGTTCTGTCACATTGAATAGAAAGTATTTGTGGACATCAGTTTTCAAACCCTACCAAATTTTCAGTGGGATTCAGATCTGGACTTTGACTAGGCTTATTTTTTACACATAAACTGCTTCGTATTGCAAAACACTAACCCAGCATATTGCCCTGAACATACAATCTCCACGGTGTACGTTGAGATTGAAGCAAAACTCTGTGGGGGTGCTTTACTTTTACAATCCATTAACCCCTTAACCCTCACCCCCGGAAATACAATGGAAAAATGGCACACTGGCCTTCCGTTGCAGGTTAAGGGGTTTTAAAAGCTCATGGTCCTGCTCAAAGGGGAGCAAGTCCAACAAGTTTACTTCTAGACTGTCCTGTATTTTTCCTTGGCTATCTTCCCATCAACCTGACCAGCCTCTCCTCGTTTCCTTCATGTGGCACCTTTTAAAATTTTAGAATGCTGAACATCACATCCTCCTGCCAACAGGAAAGAGATTTACGAGACCAGTGGAAGGAAAGGCAGAATGTAGCAACAATTCTTACATCATGCTTATGTCAAATTGAAAAATATGTTCAATATGTAATATCAGTGTTGTAAGTATTACATCCATCCATCCATCCATCCATCCATCCATCCATCCATCCATCCATCCATTCATCCATTGTATATATCTACCTGCCATGTGGGATCATCAGTCATTGGTGGAGGAGCGGGATACTCCCTAGACAGATTGCCAGTAACAGGCATTACATTTATTTATTTTTTTAATCACAATAAAATTTTAGCTTTTCTGTGAATCCCAAAAATACTTGTAACAAAAATACCCCAAAAATAAAAAGTGTAATTGTGACAGGAGTCCCCTGAAAACAGCTTCACAAAGAAACATGTTGAAACCTGGTTTGGTGTCTTGACTATGAGAATTACTCAAAGACATGGACCAGTCATGAAAATTAGATTCTGCTAACGTTCAAAATATATGTGACATGTGATCTTCAAGCTAATAGTCTTGTTACATTTACATTTTTCAGCTTTTATAGCAGCACTAACAAAATTATATATTTTTCAAATCATTGAGGCGGAGGGGGCAAGAAAGGGCTGGAACAAACTGTATGCTTTTGATGTCAAACTTGTGATGCTTGTGCAATAATAAAAAATGACAAGGGAGCTCGCTGTGTACATTTGTCAACATTTGCTGAGCATCTTTTGCTCCCAGATAAACATCCCGATGCTCCTGGTGCCTTCCCTGTGAGCACCATATGAATGTTTGACTCTGTTAACACCTGCAGCTGCTGACATTGTGGTGTTAGCAAACAGGCTAATAACGCGTCTGCTTCCGTGCAGCAGTGCTCCGACTTCTACCCGACAAAAACCAAGAGGGTACTCCTTGTTTGAAGAGAAAACAAACCTGATTGGATAGCTTCCGAGGAGTTGCCACTATAATTACGACTCCAGCATATTCACTGTGGTGGCCTGGCAGAGGGTTGCACTGTGGGAATTAGTTGCCTTGGTCCTGCCATATTAAACATTTAAAAGGTGCTGATTGTCGACAGCCGGTTTGTTGCTGTGGAGACAAAAACAATGGCGACAAAAAATGTTTAAAAAAAATCACCGCGTTTGAGGGGGATGAAGTCCAAGTAACTCCAGGAGGAGGGTCAACTAAGCGTTCAGTGAGGATTCATTGGGAACGTCCCTTGGGAGGACAGGTCCAATTAACAAATCCCATTAATTACCAGACAATCACAACTGATTAGGATATGGGCGCCTGCTTCTGTTCATTGTGGTCCACTGTTTCTGCTTGGCGGAGAACAGTTAGAGAAAATATGAAAAGCAAAACTATGGGCTGCCACACGTAATCAGATTGAGAGGCCTCACTAACACGAGCTCGTTAATGCAGGAACACCAAAGACTGAGGCGAGGCAGAGGAAAGCAGGAGATTAAAAACAACAGCCAACCCAGGCATAGTGGGGGAGGTTGATATGGTGAAATCTATAAAGAATAATCTTGTGGATGTGTCTCTTATTAATTGGACTAAAAATAAAGTACATTTGATTTGTTATGTGAGAGTTTTAAAAGTAGGAAAATGTAAATGGAAGACTTTACAGTGACTCTACAGTCACACTTTGTGGCTATAATATAGATGCGTCCAATGACATTTGCCGTCAATACTTCAGTGTAAACTGATTTACAATCCCTAATACCTGCCTGCTGCCCTCGTTGGAGATCTCGTTCAATCACTGGTGGAGACGTGTTTTCCACTAAGATGCCCAAAACATTGTGTTTATTCTTAGTCTTCTAACTTGTTGTTCTCTTTAGAAGATCAAGAATTGTGACTTGCCATGATGTTAAGAATGATTTGATGCACTGACCACAGTCCTGACATTGAACCCTCTGGTTGGTCTTCTTCTTCTTAGCTCTATCTATACCAAAGGTCCAGACAAACAAACAAACAAACAAACAAACAAACAAACAAACAAACAAACAAACAAACAAACAAACAAACAAACAAACAAAACTTGGAGTAAGTTGCTCCATTTTCCTTGTTAAAGTGAATGTGCCACTTCTAACAGAGTATGACGAAACAAATTTAAAATCCAAGGTGGAAATGCCTGCTATGTTGTGTATTTTATGCTTGTGCCAATAAAAATACTCCAAAAACACAAAGTATTTTGCTCTAGTTTCTAGCCCACATATCTTAGCACTGTTGAAATACGACAAAACTAACTTACAAGAAACTTTTCAGCAAGTTATAGTAGCTTGTTTTAAGCCAGTAATCCCTTATTATTGATTAAAAAAGGTGCTAGTTCCAGTGTTGAATTACTGAATTTATGACAACACATTTATGAGTGAAACAACTTGCCCAATGGCCTAGTAATTTTCATCAATATTAGAAAGTAGACCAAAAAATATTTGGAAATATTTTGTGTTTTTGCAGTAAGGGCTTTCCTTTCACTGTTAAAGAGTAAGTTACTATTTTAATAAATATACAGCTGGCTCGTGAAGTGGAAAAGGTTTCATCAGTACAATGTGAAATATAAACTGACAAGATTGGCTCCTGCGTATCATTTTTCTCAGCGCGGTTGATATAAAGAGTCACAAAAAAAATAGCCCCATCTCTCACTTTCTTCTCTTCGGGGGCCTCTCGCCTGGTAGCTGGAAGCTGATGACCATGATCCAATAGAAATCCCAGCAGCAGGTCCCAGTCATCACATCTCAAACCCAGCAGAGACCCACGGTACGATTCGGAGCGAGCCTTTTGTTCAGCGGGGGAGAATATTGGAGCCAGGAAGGGCGTCTAACACACACGATAATTATAATGCCGGTGCGCCAATGATAGTCAGTGTTTCTTCACTGAAGCTAAATCATTTTCATTATGAGGACAGTGGAAATCAATATGCTGTATGTTCATGCACTCTCAAACTGCAGGAAGTCAAATATCCAATTATGCTTATCTTATTGCCATGGTTAACAGAACAGCTTGACCACAGAGGCAACTGAGATGAATAAAAAAATCCAATCAGACAGCAAGACGCAAACAATATTAACAAAAGTAACATTATGTGTCTATATCACCTCTCTCCCTCCAATCACCTCCACTTCCTCCATTCTGTTCAAAACAGCAATGAGGCATGAACTCAGTGAAGTAAACCTGTTGTTTGCCTAGCAAATACTTGAAATTAAATTGATTAATCTCACCTTCTTACTCTTCTCATTAAAAATGAATTTGTTTGTACTTTTAAATCCTGCTCCCGGCTCGTCTCACAAGTCATACATCATCACCATCTCACTCCTTCAATGGCAAAACTGTCTGCTCCTTACATCAGAAACATAACAGAGGCAATGGTTGGTCACACAGAGCATGGTATTTATTTATCACTCAAATTTGAAAAATCCTACGTATATCTTTTGTTTGTCCAAGACTACCTCTGGAATTTGGGAGTGAAAAAACTAGACTGACCATCTCAGAATCTAATCGGCAAAACCGAGCAAGGCTCAGTTCCTCAATAAGCTTTATGGCAGTTAGAGAAAACACAGGAGAAAAAAGTGGGAACACTGGGAGCGAGATAACACCATGTCACATGAACACAGTAGCTGTGACAAGAGTTTGGATGAACAGAAGTAACAAACTCGTTTAATTCTTCTACGGTAAGAACAAAACCATAAATCCTTCTGACTTTATTTTATAGATTCCTGTCTGCTGTTATAGAACTGCTTAGTCTTGTGACTGAGTGATATCAGCAGACTTGTCAATAAAGACAGAATTACCCTTGTAAGTGAAAGGGTAGAGAGTTGTCCAATCTTATAAGAAAACTATTCTTTTTGTATGAAAGCATTGGATACGATTTCCATTACAGAGAAGCCATTGAAAAAAAAAGAGAAAAAAACCTGATCTCAGTCCAATTGAAAACGTGTTTGCAGAGCTAAAAAGGTTTACAAGAACAAGGCGACCTACACACCTGACTCGACTACGCCTGTTCTGTCAGTGGTGAAACTCCAGCTTCTTTGGTGTAAGAAGCTTGTGCAAAGATACAAAAACATTTGAAAACATACAGTACAACAAAACCCCACAAAGAAATGATTTGTGTTGTTCTGGGAATTAGCAAAAAAAATAAAATAAAATCTTTTGGTAATCCTAACTTTTCTGGTTTTCAGATTTTTGCACCTTAGAGATCATTGACTGTAGTTTCTGTCTGCGTGTTTCACAAAAACCCTGTAAGGAGAGGACGGTGCTGAATCTGGCTGGTAATCTCACCGGCAGAGCTGACCGCGATGTGGCAGCTCTGTCCGTCCTGACAGTCAAAGAGGTAATACATTTTTAATTGCAAGTGTTATTATATGTCATGAGGAACCTGCACCAGTTGATTAAATGCATTTGGGTTAATATTAGAGGCCAATCTTTCACAGTGACAAAGCCTCTGGAGGAAGGAAGGTAATTGTGGGAAGACAATTATAATCCCTCATATTGTAATAACTTAAAAATAATGTCCTCCAGGAGGATTTTTTTAACAAGCAGACAAGCAACATATAAATGATTTTCTAGCTGCTCATTCGAAAAGAGAAGCAGAAATTACCAGGACTTAACTGTATTGTCACCAAAAATAACTTTGCAATCCGTTTTTTTAACAATAGATGATATTAACAAGTTGGAAAATACAGATTAGTTCTAGGACTACACATGGAAGGAAAATGTTGTTGGCCCCAGTTTTAGCTTTCAGCCAGCTTTACCGCAAAATGAAATGTGTCTGAATCAGTTCAAGGTTCACATGAGCAGCAACTTTTCCCAAGGGTATTCAACGAGGATATCAGGCTTAAATTTACTTGAAGCATTGTGTGAATAACTTGAATGAAAAGCATACAACAGGCAGACAGACTGTTGTAAATTAAGGGTGTATTTTAAAAAATTATTATTATTTTTTGTAGAAATGTGTGTGGGGGAGTGTGCGGTGTTGTGAGGCGCCTATAAACACACGCTTTTGAGAGAGAATCAAGGAGCACAAAGGAATAGCCTGGAACTGGGAGTAAAGCAGGAGGATATAACAACGAACTGAGAAGAGTGGTCGCTGTGGGATGAGATCTGAGGAAGGCTGATTAGGAAAGTGACTCAAAACAAAAGCAACCAGAAATACAACATAGAAAAATTAACTGAAAAGTAACAAAAAGCGAAAAACAAAGTGACACTCAGAATAAATGTGCCTGGGTTAAAGAATAGTGAGATATGAGAGTAAAATGAGCCACTGGGTTTTAACGTCTGATTTAGAAAATACATTTAAATATTTGCAAACTTGGATAAATGTTATTCAGACAACTCAAGTTATATTAGTGATAATAGATAAGAGAGCAAGAAAATAATCGAAAAATGAAGTTAAGATTAAAAAAATAATAATAATTACAGCTAATATTGCAATTTAAAAATAGTAATTGTGGACACAACAGAGCAACTATGTTGAACAAGACGCTTTTTGATTTTGGTCTGACTCAGAATCCTGCAACTGAAGCATTATAATCACATTTTTAAAACTGCTGCAACTGACTCACTGTAACGTTGAGAAGCAGCAGCTCTGTTGACCTCAGAATGGACGAGGAAGCTCCACACTTTTCCTCTGAGGTAGAGGTTGGGCATCCTATGAGAGAAACTTCTGTTATCTGCTCGTATTAAGGATCTTGATTTTTTAATCATGATCCATATCTTCTTACTATCTGTGAGGGATGGAACATAGATGGACCAGTAAATTAAGACCTTCACCTTTTCAGCTTTTTCTTCATCACCACAGCTACGAGCAACACCCTCATTACTGCAGACGATCAATCTATCCATAATACTTCTAAGTCGTCATCCTGTGCCCTATGGGGTTCATTGTAAACAACTTTAACAAGATAAAGGTTTATATATATATGTGTGTAAAATATGCTGATTCTGCTGCATTTTCCTGACTTCATAAGAGCCAATGAGCTTCAGCAGGTGTGATAGCTGTTGTTGTTTTGCCACGATCAGGAGTTGCAGGAATGCACTTGGCAAAGAGCTGCTCCTTGAAATTTGAAGTTTAGTTCTTCTGTGCTGACAGAGACTTATTATCACCCACACACTGTTTGCATTTTGCCATAATGAGGGGAAGTTTAGAGGTAAGGATCCAGTTTGGTTTATTTATACTGCATAAATTTACAACAAATCAGCTATGGGTAAATAAGGATTATTTTCTAACTCCCTATCAACTTGAATTCAAATTCAGTCTGAGTTATGCTCGGATTTAATTAGTTTCCATTCATTTCTAATTTAATTAACTCAGTCAAAGCACTACAAGACAAACCTGTTTTGAGTGATAACCTTCATCATCTATTCCATTTTTTCTTGCTGATGGAAGTGTTTTTTTTGTTTGTTTTTTTTTCAGAACAGCTCAATTTTCACTGGTTTAATATTCTCCACAGGAAGTCTAGAGTCGTTGTAACACATTCTTCTTCCTGCCAGATTATTTTCAGGACTGCAGTAGTCTGTGGCTCCACTTGATTTGTAACTGCTTTTTGTGTTCCCTGTTCCTGGGAATTGTCATTCCTCTCTTTTTCAAATGTTGGACGGTCCAGGCAAAGTGGACGACTCCTGACTGATTCCTGTTCATTTGTTTTGTTTGTTCCAACAGATTGTTTCTACTCAACTTATTCTCAAACCTAAGGTGAAGATTCTTGCATCACTTCCTGACTTATAAAGGAAATCTTGTTGGTTAGTTTTGCAGTTGTGAAATAATCTTACAGTTAACACGTGATGGATTGGACAGTGCTCAGTAGGAACTTAGGGTATTGCATTATAGAGATTAGTTTGTACTAAAAAAAGAAAATCTAAAATTGAACTGCACATTTTGTTCTCATCCTTTTGTAAAATGGAGCACAATTAAGACCACAATAACCAGCATATTCCATAGACTTGTCAAAAGATGATGCTTAAAGTAATATTCTCTTTTAAGAAAAGAAAATCCCAGAAACAAAGAGCAATAGGTGATAGTACTAAGAAGAACACAAATATACTACACAAATAAAACGCCACCTATTGGCAGAGGAGTTCATTTATCTACACAGGTTATATCTTCCTTAGTTTACAAGGTGCATGCTTTGTTTACCTTTCATCTCTCTTGACACATATAATCTACAGTTTTCTGCTTTATATGTGTGTACATTTCAAGTAAATAGCAGGAGTCATTACAACTCCCGGCTGTTTTACAATGGCCTCTGCCTCCACATTTAAATGAGGTGTGAAAAATGAGCTGGAGGCGACTGAGTCTTCATCAACCATGCAGGCAGAAAAAAAAAAAAAAAAAAAACTTTCCCGGATACACTACTTTGAGATGAAACATCACCTGCTCTCAGTCTGAAAAGACTGATTTTCAAGCTGATAATCAGAATATCTTTGCTGGATCATTTTACGAATGTTATCTCTTTTTAGTTTAGTTCTGCATAGAACAGATCAAAGCACAGCTGTCTCTGAATATCCATTCAACAAATACAAATTGGTGATAATTTTGTTGGTTTGCTACTATACACTGAATGCCTATTTTAAGATGCTAAATGATGCCTTTGCTGCTTTGTTCACATTTATACATGGCAATGTCTGGTAATCAGCCTATTTTGCATTATTACTACTGAACCCTAGTGCACTTATGGAAAAATACAGTTTTAATACAGTACAGTAAAGGGGTAAAAAAATACATAATTTCCACCTTTTTTATTTGGAAAGTAGAAGTCAGTTACTCCTGTGCCATTGATTAAATATGTGCAAAAATTAATCAATAAATCTATCTCTTATAATCAAGCATTGAAAAATTAGATAAATGCAACTTTTAATTTGAGAATACTTAATCAACTATCCTATCCTAAGAACATTTTAATTGAGCACCCTATTGACTCCCTGCTGGAAATTATTACTTTGCACAACAACCTTTTAAAGGACAAACTTAGTTTTCTACTACAACATTTTAGATGGATGAGACATGCAGTTTGACAAGATTTCCTGGGTCTTTGAAATGAAAACACATCTACATGTTCACATGACGGGGAGTGCTAATTTTGAGGTAATTTTCCTAATCTATGATTTTAACGCAGTCTTAAAAACCAAACATCAGATTGGGAAAGAGATTTCAGACACTGTGGATGTACGGGGATTTTTATGCACAACCGTTTCTGAGTTTTACAGAGATGGTTGTGCATACAAATTGCACAAAAATATTCAGTCAATGATTTTTCTGATACAGAAAATGTCTTGTAAAAGGTCAGAGGTCAGGGAGAATGGACTGATTGGTTTGAGATGAAATAGAACAGCAGCTCAAATAACATCTAGCTACATACCATCGTTGAATTCACAACATGCCAAACCTTGATGCAGATGGGTGACAGCAGCAAAAGACCCATAATTCATGACAGATAAGAACAGGAATTAAAGGATACAATTTAAACAGGCTTAAACATGGACAGCCAAATATTGTAAAGCAGTTGCCCGGTCTGAATCTTGTTTTGAGAAACCATCAAGAAAGTAATCCATCACCCCCTGTTCCAGCAATTCTGGCTGGTGGTATTGGTGTAACGGTGAGGGGGTCATTCGAATTTCACAGCTTATCTGGGTAAAGTTGCTGACCATGTCCATCTTTTTTTGGGCCACAGTGTGCCGGTTTTTTGATGGCTACTTCAAGCAGGATAATGCCCGAGGCCACAAATCCTCTCAAACAGGTTTCTTGTACAGTCACGGCTTTTCAATCCAGCAGAACATGTTTGGGATATGGTGGAACAAGATGTCTATGCCGTGCAACCGACAGAACTTCAGCAAAACCAAATCCAATCCAGTCTCTTCTAAGGTGATATGTAATAGCAAAACCAGTTGTTGTTTATTACGCTTGACACTTCCCCTTATTAAAGAAAAATTACTGAATAAAAAGATATCTCCTATGTTTGTAGCTATCCATGAGCAACTTAGCTTTATCTTAGCTTTAAATGTTATTGCTCATCTGTTTCTGTAACAGGTTGAGTATATCATCAAAGCCGCTCTTATATTTTGTTTATCTTGTAAATTTGCACAATGTTGAAATTTGTGGTGTGCAGCAGGTGTATACGTTTATGGCTGACTATTTATGTGGCTATATGCACTGACAGCTACAATGATCTCCAAAAAAAAAAAAAAAGCTATGGTAATACATTTCTATTTGACTTTAGTTGCTTTTTTTTTTTTTTACTGCTGACAGATTATTTATGGATCAGTGGGCCATTATTTCCTTAGTCTGTTCTTGGCTGGTTTTTTTTGTTCTATTTGACTTTAGTTGCTTTTTTTTTTTTTTACTGCTGACAGATTATTTATGGATCAGTGGGCCATTATTTCCTTAGTCTGTTCTTGGCTGTTTTTTTTTTTTGTTTTGTTTTGGATTTTTTTTTATCGTATCTGTTTATGCATGATGGTTTGTTTCCAATTTAAATCACATTCTGCTGTTTTGTATGTTTTTGCAGCCAATTCAGTAGCTTNAAAAAAAAAAAAACTATGGTAAATACATTTCTATTTGGCTTTAGTTGTTATTTTTTTGTTGTTTTTTTTGACTGCTGACAGATTATTTATGGATCAGTGGGCCATTATTTCCTTAGTCTGTTCTTGGCTGGTTTTTTTTGTTTTGTTTTGTTTTGGATTTTTTTTATCGTATCTGTTTATGCATGATGGTTTGTTTCCAATTTAAATCACATTCTGCTGTTTTGTATGTTTTTGCAGCCAATTCAGTAGCTTTTTATCCTCTCCACAGCACTGACTGTTGTCCAGCCTTATGGATATTATCATGAGGCATTTGTAGGATAGCTATGTGGGAAATTTCCACATTTTGTCTTTAGTTTAACTGAAAGTCACAATTTTTATGCCTTAGCCAACAATCTGGGATTGGCTGAAATTTTGCAATCAACCAAAGATTTGTATGCACCCTATTCTGTAGTGGGTTGTTAATAAGTAGATACATTTTTGAACTCAGAGCTTCTACTCTTCTTTTGTCCTGTGGTAAACTTCATGTCATTGCCTTCAAACATGCAGGAATGAAACCCCAACAACCTAAAATTGCAGATCTATGTGTCTGGCAAAATACATGTCCTGGTAATGAGTGTGGTTAGAAGAAGAACATGAAGCACAGCGACACATTTCTGAATAAATCTTTAAGGTATTATCATCCTGACAGGTTCCATAATAGATGAGACTATGACCTAAAATAGACAGGTAATCAATCTGTTATTCTTTCACTCAATCAAGATTTGGTGGGCGATTAATGCTGTTGTTTCCTTTCTGAGCTAAAGTGACAGCAGTGTGTTTACAGGTGCTTTCTTTTATTCAGGCCTGTTTTTCCTCCTCGCGTTCAGTCGCCATATATTTTCTTTACTTTGTCAGTTTTATTTATCACTTTTCAGCCATGTTGATCACTCACAGTGTCAAAAAGCTTTTTCCGTTTTCTTTTGTAGCAATTACTATAAGGACGCTCGCCACTGTAGAAGTAAAAACTGACCTTCTATCTGTATCTCATCTGATCAGAGTTCCTGGCAAATGTGTATTACTGCAAGGCACCATCCTTGGCAGACAGTGTTTGCTCGAGGGATGTTTCCAATTTAAAACTTTTTTATTGTCACATTCATCTGCTGAACTTCTCAGCTGTGGTTCCGTAGTTCAGTGAGGCTTTGCAGTGTGGTGTCTCGATGAATCATTCCTCAGAATAATGTAAGCACAAAACTTTTAACTGATACAACTCCTAGAAATATGTGTCTGTTGTGGACCGGAAACTTCTGACCGAGTGAAACATGAACACGCAAGGTTCCCTTCTGATCGTCATTCCCCGTTTCCCTCTCGTCTTTCTTTGTCTGGAGTTTTTTCATGGCTAACAAAACAATCATCTTCATTCACCCATTTTTGATGATTGCCTAATTATTCCCTTTCATTTCTGTTATCTGCATATCTTATTCAACAGCCCCTTCATCTTTTCGTCTCTGTTCTGCCTGTCAGCCCTACAGCAGACATCGGAACATGTCTGACTTTTACCAGCTGAACATAGACTTGCTTCAACATGCTTGTCCCTGAGCTTTTTAAAGCCTTCTGTTTGTTGTTTACCTGGGGTTGAGCATGCAGCTCTTTAATTCCTGTCACCTTCCCATTTCCATTGCCCATTTTTCCTGCTTCGCCTATCTCCTTCAGATTATTCCAGACAAACCGGGAGCTCAACTTGTCATCCGCATGAATGCACAGATCCCACCTTAAATTCTGTGACCAGGTGAAATTTACATGAAGACTTTGTCCAATTATTCTCTCCCATGGCACTGTGAACAGGATGAGAGTCACGCTTGGTCAGCCAGGCAGTGTCAAACGGTGCCTTTCTCCTCGTGTCAGTTTACAGGGCTGCTCTACAGGCTAAACAGGTACTGGTTCTCCAAGGACATGGGCGGCAGGGACCAGGCTGTCAGCTTCTGTCACAGAGCGGGATGAGTATTCAGACTGTGAAACCGGAAACCTTCTGGAACTGTTATTTGTTGAACTGTTTACCGCAGACATTTAAGTGGAGAGCCCAGATCTCCTCGTGCTTATGCAAGAGGATGTGTAATTGTAGATTACTGTAAACGCTGAAATGTTTGGTTGTATTTGTGATTAAATTATTTATTATTTCAAAGCAAAGGGTTTGTGTTCGAAGATACCTGAATAGGCACCCTAGACTGCAGCCACACCTATCGGGCAGGAACAAAGGCTATCAAGTTTGTCTGTGAGCAAATTTTGGTTCATAGCTACAAGTTTCTTACTGCAGCATCATAATAATGACTCTTAATCTAACCTCAGTCTCAGTCTGGCTTCATCCAACCTCCAGTGTTTTCTTTCAGTTTTGAGCAAGCATTTTTACAAAGACACATATGATTCTTCAAAGTAAACGTCAAGTCAAAGTTTAATTATAGAGCTCTTTTGTCAGGGTTCTGTAGTGTGTGTGTGTGTGTCAGTGTGGTTGGTTTTCATTTTGTATTCTCCAGGTGTCCACCAGAGGTCACAGTGGAACCAGCTGCTTGGCACCTACAGGGTGGTATGAACAGGTGTGCTCCTACTTAAAATAAATAAAGAAAATAAAATACATAAAAACTTTAAAAACAACCAAAGCTGACCAGTGGCCTGGTCTATCAGCAAAAAGAAGAAGAAGAAAAAGATAGTGTGTAGCATGGCCATCTGAATAGTGCAATTGGAATAATAAATAATTGAAAAGAGATAAAATACACAATGTCAACAAAAATTTGTCGACCAAAAATACATCGACCAAAAAACCCAGGAGAAAAAAAAATCATCTTAGAGTTAAGGCTGATGCGATGTGCATTGATGTTAGAAGTTTAGGAGCAGCAACTGCAAAGGTTTGGTTGCCTTGGTCTTCAACCTGGTTTTAAAAGCACATCCAGTTTTATTCATTCAAATACTTTACACTGTCCTTCATTCTCTCTGTATTGAGGAGTCCATTTTTCCAAGTTCCTAATCATAAAATCAAGATCAGAATTCTAACTGCGGAAGTTGGAGGTAATCAAGCCACCCAAAGTTTTAAATGCAATCTGACTGCTGCTCTGGAAGGCTTTGGTACAGAAAATCATTTATGATGCTCAGGTCCTCTGACTGCAAAGCAAGCCAAACAACCCTCCATAGTCTAGCAATTGTTATGAGGTGTGCCTACTGGCTGATACATAGGCTATGTTTTACTTTCTCTGGAACCCGAAACCGTTCATTATGGCGGAGCATAATTACTTTGACCAAATCCTATTTTTTCAAGAATTATTCGGATAAAGCTTTGCAACTCTAAGTTGTGCTGCCGTAATCAAGCATTCTGCAAGTATATGGAAGGAGATTTTTCATAAATTATTTATTATTAAAGCGTTGCATATAATTTTGGCCGTTGCCTTCAGTTAATTTATGGAATGTATCCTTTGTCATCAATACATTTATGTTCTATTTGAAAAAATCTTTAGTGTTTTTGGCATTTGGTCAATAAGTTGGGCTTAATAAAAAAAAAAAAACAAGCAAAACAAAAATGGAGAGACATTAAAGTCACTGCAATTAAAGTTTTTTTTTTTTTTTTTGAGAATGCACATTGGAAAATATTTTCATGTTTTCTGAGAGAAGGACATTTCTGGGTTCCATGACCTCAATAAATTAAGTGGATTTACTCCTTGGTTTTAATTGGGAGTTTGTGCGCAGCTTTTGGATGCCAGACACAGACCACATAGTGTTTTTCCAAATGTGTAATCGCTGAGTTATGCACATTCTCCTCTGACCTAAGACTTAACTCATTTTCATTTATTCAACTGTCACTCAGGCTATTTTCCATTTTTGGCCCACTCCCTGTAAACATGACGGATGGCTGTGTGAGAAAATCCCAGTAGATCTACAGTTTCAAATGCCAGACCAGACCGTTTCCCAGCCATGGCATATTCAAAAACACTAACACTCTTTCTTCCCTTTTGCTCAATATGAAGTGGAGCCAGTTGTTTCCCAACGTATTTTGGCATCCAGATGTCAAAATACGTTGGGTTTCCGATTTGATATTAATGTTAATAAGAAACTGTGGTAGAATTGTGTTTCGGGCACTGTGTATTTTTGATGGCTTGTGGATAGCAAGTCCATGATACTGACGATGATGTCAGAGAAACATGTAGGTTTGGTCCAGTCTCTGTTGGACAGACTTCTCTGGCTGTGAGTGTTGTGCTGTTAGAAAGCAAGTTTATTGTCCAGTTTGAGTCTCAGATATTTAAAGGTGTTGACATTTTCGTCAATTTTGTTGTTGAGGTTGTAAACAATCTTTCTTTACTTTTGCAAACATTAAAATCAATAAAGTTGCCTTTGCAGTACAGCATCAAATGCTTGATGCTATTGTAAAATAGTATTTGAGGAACATGGGTGCATACAGGAAGCGATGAACGCGAGAAAGTCATCGCCCCCCAGGGTAAAACCCAACACATGGAACGCTATAGCGACGCCAGTGACGGCACATGAACAAATGTCATTGGTTGCTTGGCTGGAGGAAAGCAAGCAGTTGTCACTTTGCGCAAGTTCAGTAGGAAATGAATGGAGTGGGAGTGATGTCACTTCCAGTGTGTCAAGCCCTTTGTGGTTCTCCAGTGTTGGTGGTGAATACAGGCGATTTAGTGGTGAGTCATGGCTGATGTGTGTGACATGTGATGAAAGTGTAGTTGAGGTAACAGCTGGACCTTCAGCTGCCTCTAGACGGTGGTGAAAGTGGAAAAGAAGTCCAATAATGAAAGAGTTCAGAGTTAGCTGTGGTGCAGTCTAGTATGACTCACATAAGATGAAGAATTTATTGAAATGCCAGCGTCAGTGGAGGATATTGGCTCCTTGCATTCAGGTGGGGAGAATTGTGCTCAGCCAGTTTTTTTTTTTGACTAGTCAAAGTAACCACATTTACATTCCAGCTTGGTCTTGAACTGTATCTTTGCTTTCAAAGTTGTGCAATGACCCAGTCAAAGTCCAAACATCAAACTGATGGAAATGCTTTTTTTTGGGACCTTAAGAAATCTATCAAGTTAACAAATAAGAGTCCAGCCACAAGAAAGAAAATATTACTGCCCTCCTTATTATATCTGGAGGGTTTCAGCTCTGTCTCTTAGCTCCCCCAAACTTCACGTTGAGCAGCAGATGCTCTAATTTACTCTGATGTTTGTCTGCATCAATTCCACATCACTGATGGTTTCCTGCAGTGTCTGACACCCCGGTGTCTTGCGAAAGGAAAGAATACTCATCCCCCACTTTCTGTTTGGGTGTGAGACTTCACAGTTTTTCATAAATACTCATATAGTGATGAACAAAGTAGCTAGCACAAATTGAAATAACAGTTTCACAGACCATCTATTTGCTTATAGCTAATGGTTAATTGCAACCCTTTAAAGATCAAGTGTTTATTATGCCTTTTGGATTCTGGTTGTTGATATGCTGGTGTTGATGTGTGAACCTGCTTGCAGCTTTCAGTGAATAATGTGGCTACATTGGTTATTAGGAATTCAGCAAAGTTCTAGTTGTTTGTGAGATTTTTGTACGTATTGTCTATAGTGGCTACATCTTTAAAAGTAATTTTAGTTTGGTAACTTAGTTTCGAATTAATACCACTGACAGTATTTCAAGCCTGCACCCTGCTGCTGTTTGTGTGTAATTTTGTGTTTGGTACAAGAAGGAGACTGCAGAATTCATAAAGTTTAAGTATTACTGAAGAATACAAAATGGTCACACTGAGCAAAGCCTTAAAACGAGAGGCTTGACAACAATTTTGCATGGCAAAAGAAAAAAGAAAAAAAGCCTGAAATGCTTCCCAATGGGTTCTGAATGTTTCCTGCAGAGTTGCTAATGTTCTACACTTGTTTGGAAATTTTGTCACCTGGGTGCAAAGTGTTTGTTCCCCTCTGACCATGATAATGACTCACAGATGAGCAGGCTACGCCTTCATGTGTCTGTGGGTGGGGTCAGTGACCTATTAAAAACTCTTTTATAGTTGATAATTTCTGTATGAGATCAGATCATCACCTCTTGCAGATTAAACTCAGCTAATTAAACCCTTCCAGAGGTCTTCAAACGGAAAGCAGCGTGTTGCCTGTGTTTCTCCGCTTTCCTGCAGATGTGTGTCCATATGTGTGTGTTTGTTTGAGCAGCTGCAGACATCAGTTAATGCAGATTATTTCCACTGTGAAGCACCAAGTTCACGGTTGCACTGCAGGAGCCAACACAGGCAGCTGCGCCTGACCTGCTGTGAGCTGCTGCTCTGGGAGGCATCACCACAAAACCAGTTATACTGACTGGAAACAGGATGGTTTGCAGTGTTTGTGTGTGAGAGAGGGAAAGCGAGAGGGAGTTTGTGTGTATGTAGGGTGGTCATAGTGCTGACTGACTCCCTGTTTGATTGAATGGTGAGTATGGGAGTAAACGATGGACTCTGTGTGTAAATGAGTGTTTTTAATTTGCTTCTGCTTCTGCTTAGCCAGCATTCAGAGCCACTGCCTCTTTGAATACATGATGATGGATGAGGAGCCACCGAACACACACACGCACACACACTATGCATCAGAGGACAAACTAACAAAACAAATCTAATAGACTGAACATTGACTGTGAACTAGATACATAATTCTATTAACAGCAGGAAGAACTTTGAACACCAATTCAACATTTATTGCAGTTATTTTATTTTATTTTATTTTTTTGATCCACCATTCAATAAAAATGATTACAAACAGATGGCCTGAGATATGTGGGACAAATTCTGCAAGACTGAATTGCACCAAGCTAAATGTATTTCTGAATGTATTGAAGTGTTGTAAGATTTGATATGTTTGTTTTTTTTTTCTTTTTTTCCACAAATAATAATAAAAAATGAAATTGTAAATTAAGTCATGGAAGAACTTAACAGAAACTTTGAGAAAAAAAATCTTAATCTGCTTGCCAACCTTACGCTCCCAGCTACCGATTCAGATGTGGTCCCATTGCTCATTTTGTTTTTCTTTCCCATAGAAAGTATTCCTTCTTCTGGGTCTTACAAGTAGTGCTTAGAAGAGAAATGTCTGGATTGTCCTCCTCAACCTGTTACCTCTATCACCAGCATTGAATATGTGGAAGAAAATGGATGTATCAATCTTGAGAATGTGTAAAAGCCCTCCATGTCCATCCACATCCCAAGGAAATAAACTTGACTGGTTTGCTTGTTTTCACTGTTTTTATATTTTCAAAACCTTAGGTGAAAACAGTAAGCGTGCTTGTCTCTTTATTTAAGAGGAAACTGGAGTACTCAAGGAAATCATACACATGAAAGGTGACTTAGTTCACACCATAAGGACCCATGAAGGCACCACACCAGCAGGGTGGAGTAACATGACAAGACATATGCAGTGTGAAATTTAAAAACAACACCAGAAGAATACACACACACACACACACACACACACACACACACACACGTGTTCATTAATTCACTGCAATGTTATCACAATAATATTTCCAATAATGAGGTATGTAATCATGCTTTAAATATAGTTTTAATAAATAATCACATATGCAGCTAATAGATAAATGAATACATTTACGAAAGGAATATATTAAATATATATGGATGTGGGACAAATGCTTAAAGTTGATTTGTCAGACTCAGTGAAGCATACATTGTAAAGTGCTGTGAAATGTAAATTAGTTAATAAATGAAGCTAAAAATTAATTTTGGAAATGCAACTTCTGAAGTCTACACCTGCTAGTTCCTTCTCCTCTCCTCTCTTTTAGTTTTAACTTTCTCTCTGACCTCTGATTGATCTCAGTCTACTGTCATTGCTCTACCCTCTCCACATTTGTCATATTTTGAATATTAAATTCCCTTCTGTGGTTTTATATTTCTTCCCATCAAATCCATTTAGATCCAACACCTAATATCAGCGGCTCATCAATTCTTAATGTGATCAAATCTAAACAGAAGCTACTGACAGAAGACTCTGGTTTCAAGCTGGAGAAAAATGGACACTGATGTTTGGAAATTTATCAACATCGTTATCATTTGTGTCACAAAGATTAAACTCCGTCATGCAGATTGATTTCTCTTCTTCCTCCTTCTGTTACTCACATTACCACGTTCTCAGTATTTCATTTATTTTCCACCCTCATCCTCTTTTTCTTCCCTTAGCAAAAAAAAAACAAAAAAAAACAAAACAGAATTAACACACACTTGTGTATCATCTGCAGCAGGTCAGGAAGTACATTCAAGTATGAATGTGATACTGAGTGTGGAAATAAAGCAACAGCCCAGTAACTTATTGTATTACTGGGGCAGAGAAAAGAACATTCTAGAGGTGAAATGATGAAGGCCAGTTCATTTTTCACCATGTTTTTGACAGTTCCATTCAGAGATTTTTTTTTTTCCTAAAACGTTTAACTGTGTTTTATCTAACTGAAGCACCTAAAGACATTCTCTAGAACAGTCTTGCTGCTGGTCAGAGGGAAATGCATATCTGGACAACAATTTGGTTCAGAAAGTATCATACACAGATCAGTTATGATGGTGGCATTTGCATTGGTGTGACAGAAGTCCAGCTGATTTGGTTGATCAATTTTCCATAGGTAAGCCTGCAAACACACACAAGCACCTAAAAGCCATCTGACGTGGCCATTCAACTAAATGAAGACAGCAAACCAGAAGAGAATATATGCATGCAGAGGAACAACAAGGATATGTTCCACTAAAAGAATAAAGAAAAGTAACTCAGGCAGAACTAAACCCAGGACATTATTGTTGTGGGAAAATAGGGTTCAGAATCTGCAGCCCTTTTCCTTTTGCGTGAGAATTTGTCAACTTAGAAGCAAAGACGTTGTTGAACTTCTCTTCTATCTGAAGTCCAGCACACACTGAGTAAATCAAGAGAGCTTCCATGGCATCTGTTAACTTTTACTCCTCTCTCAAAGCTCAAACTAACAGATCCAACGTTATTCTTTTCTTTCTTAGCATTTTTTTGTTTTTCTTAGTATTCAACATGGTGAGATGGATCAGTTTTTCATAGCTTGCAGGACTTGATGGAGTAAAAAGTGGTGATCTAAAGCACCAAAAGCTGACAGGAAAAATAGAACAGACATTAATATCTTTCCACGGTATCTGGGCTATTGTAAAGTAAAATCTCCAAATTATGATTCTATTAAATCTAATCAGTGTGTTTGCATAGATAATATGCATAATTATGTCAAGGGAAAAAAAAAAATTGACAGCAATAATTACCGCAGTTTTTCAGAAAATGCTCAAAGACAATTTGTTCAGCCAGTTTTTTTTTTTTTTTTTTTTTTTTCTGACTTTTGATTTGAGTTGTGTAACTGAGTCTGGTGATTCATTCATTTCTGCCTGATTTTTTTTGTTTGCTTGTTTTTCATTTATAATGCTCTACTATCTGTATTATGTTGTATTGTATTGTAACACTTCTTATTCTGTTTCTTAAGTTTACTTCCCTCCCCAATCTTACATTGATAAAGCTTTTCTTTTTAATACCACATACACAGAGAGACCCGCAGCCACATACACAAAGTGGACAATTACATATAGCAAGCGAAGTGCAAACAGCCTGAGGAAAAACAAAAGTTGTTCAAAGAAACACTTTCAACATACATATTTTTTGGTTCTTGCAGCAGCTGCCTGAAAAGAACAAAACCTTCCATAAAAATTTATAAAAAAATTAAAAAATATGAACCAAAAATACAAGTGGCATGCCAATACACAAAGATGGCTTTAAGAATTGATAAGCATACTATCTCCCTATGGGTGCCTGTGTTAATTTAACAAAAACCTGTTTCTGTTGTTGGAATCATCAGTGAAAAATCTGTCAGAGAATCTAAAAGTTTAAAAAAAAAAAAAAAAAAAAAAAACTTCTGTGGGAAAGAGATTAAAGAACTAAAACACTTTTTAGGGGAGAAAAAGGTAGAAAACAAATCAAAATAAATGACTGTTTCAGGGGAGAAGAAGCAGAAAGCTCAGGCAGAAGGAGATTATTTCTCCCACATCTAAACTCTTCCTGCAGCAGCACACATCACAGGAATTACAGAGGAAGGTGGTGACACACATACCTTTAGTCTCTGTCACTCTTCTTTGCTGTGCAGTTTAACCCGCTTTCTTAGCTGCACTTATCCATGAAATTGTGAGGATAAGCACTCAGACATTAGCAGGGTCAGACATGGCTGATCTGAGACGTATCCTAAACTAAATGTGTGTCTGTACCTGAACTGAGTGCTTCTGAATGTCTTTACTGAAGATTTTAACTTTACCAATTCGAAATCCTTTCAAAACACAAGCGTTGATTTACAAGTTAAATTGTCACTTTTGCACACAGTAAAGGTTAACTCAAAAGTAAACCTCCCATAGTACATGAACATATTTAGGCTTAACATCATTCATGCTAATCACCACTAATCCCCACGGAGTAACTCTCCCCAGACTTTCTCCATTCAACTCCTCCAAACTAGCAGCAGCAACAATTAACAAATACCTTCTGGAAGTGCACGTCTGCTGACCTTATTATACAAACTACTTCCTATAACACTTAAGAATTGCTGTAAATGGCATAAAGTCGGAGCATTGTTTTGATGACATGCTGAAAGGGGAGTGTCTGAGAGGCCAGGAGGTTCTTAAAGGGACAGAAGTGAATTTCAAAGCGTCAGAAACGGTTATGAGGCAACGTTGAATTTCTTTTAAGTTATTTTTGATATGTACAGATTTTTTTTATAACAGAATGTAACATAGTTACTTGATAAAATTGCATCATGTGTCTGGAAAAATACATCATACCCCAACTTTAACTTCACACAGTGATAAAAAAAAAAAAAAAAAAAAAAAACGATGGGTCTTTTAATTTTGCATTTGTCAACTTCTGGTTTCAACTGTGTCTTTCTGTACACTTGATTTCCATGATGTCTTCATTATTAATGCTGCAATAAACAGCTGGTCTCTGAATCAGCCACTACTGCTTATAGTTTCTTTTCCTCTCACTCGGTACCCGTTCCCCTGTTTGGACTTACGCTGAAAGAAACTTCAATTAAGTTGAACCACAGCTGACAGCTCTGTATTACCTGCTTTGGGTCTGTCTGTGAACCTGACACTTTTTTCTTGCTGACCAAAAAGCCATATGTCTTTTTAAAGGGAAATTACACCAAACTGAATGAAAGTAAACATCAATTTGTTGCTTGTGTAGATTTTAGCAGGAGTATTCGATGCCTTTTATTTGCTGCTCTTTGGGGGAGAAACTCTCATAACAGAAAGAGAGCCCTCCTGATGTAATGACCATTCTTGTTTTAGTTGACAGAGTCACATAAAGCTTAATTTACGAGTGAGAAATATTGGGGCGAAAATATAAAAAGCATTGGAAGTACTGACTGCCTCCATTTATGACCTGAGCTCTAACTGAACTCAGTGCAGTTTCTGTCTCAATCAATTTGACCATCAGATGGAAGGAAATGGATGTGAAACATCAACATCTGGTGCTTCAGAGTCACAGAGTAAATAGGAATGATACGACCTCGAGACTGAGTTAGTCAAACATTATTAGAGTCTGAACATGGTGACTTTATGTCAAAAGTTTTGTACGACACACATTGCATTTGTTATAAATATACCAGTTTTTAAGTTAAGAAAGTGACTGACCAATTTTCATCTCTTCTAAATGCTAAAATACAAATATGTAACACATAAAAGGTATATTTTAAATTCGGGAAACCTTGGAATCTTAAAAATATCTCAGAAGTGAGATTATGCTAAAAACCTGTTTTCAAAAAGCCTCAATGGTTTCATAGACAGTGCCCTTAGAAACTGAAGAGTAAAACACAGTGATTGAATGGAGGAAAGTGACACTATTATGTGGCTAGATACACTACTTCTTTGCATACACAACACAGCATCGCTTTTTTTAATTTAAACTTTTCTGATTGCTTACTTATCCCTAAGCACAATACAATAACAATTTCTGAAGCTAAAGAAAAACAACTTTCTACCATTAAAATTAAAACCACCGTACTCAGGCATCACTGTGGTGTATTAAGGAAATAAATGACTCTCCAAAAGAGCTTTTACGTTTTTGGCATGGGTGCCCGTCTACCACATCTCAAAGCTTCTGCCTTTAGACAACATTTCTCCCAGCATGCTCCTTCTCACTGGATAAATCGTCATACCAACCAACCAAACTTTTCCTCAAGCGATGGAAATGGATACTTTGTTTTCACGATGCGAAATAGTGTACGTTCAGAGAACCTCATTGAACTTTCCAGTAGCCAAGAGCGTTGAGTAAATAACCATAATATCCTTCAACGAGAGGTCATTGGGATTTTTTTAAACTGCTCTATTTTATGCCATTTTATGTCATTGCATTGGTTGTTTCACAGAGGTGTAAAATTTCCCTCAACCGTTGTAGATCACAACACTTTTAGCTTCGTTTGCTGTTTCACTATCACTACGAGATCACAGAAGCAGCTTTCAAATGCAAATATCAAACCTGGAACCAACCCCAGATCTTTTTACTGCCGAACAGATGAAAGCATAATGAGGAAACAGCCCGCACCTGTCCATTAAATGCCTTCCAAGTCAGGTCTGCGATTTCATGGGAGCCCCTGACAATCAGTTTTACAGGCTTTAGCTGTAATTTATAAACTTCAACTTGGATGTGAAAGTTGTTGGAACCTTGCAATTGAGCCACAGCACAAAAAGGAGACTTAGGAAAATAAACAGAAGCACTTAAAAATGTTTCAGTAAACAGCTTACATAACTTACTCTTCATAATTTCAGTCCTGCTGTAAATAAAACATTTCTCCTTCCACTTTACTGAGCTAAAACTTTCTATGTATGGTTTTGTATTAAAACCATATTGTTAATGTTTCTTTGTGACAGGTTTTTTTGCAGCACAGATGCATTCATCACAGTTGCTAACAATTACAGACGGTTACTGCAGTGAAAATTGAAATGCAGTTTATTTAAAGGGCTGATGTGGACGAGTCCTCTGTAGGCATAAAAAAAAAGCTTGAATGGGAGTCTATGCAAGTACTATATTTGTGATTTATAAATGTAAACTTGTCTGTTTACCACAGGAAATGTATCAGTTTGCAGATAATGAACAAGGAGACGTATGAATCTGTGAATATCTGTTAGTGTATTTGTACGGATGCTCAGCGAGGATGTGAAGAAGATAGTGAGTCAGTGTGTGTTTGTGTGTTGTGGAGCGGCACAGCGCTGGGCTGCATTTCAGCGATAAGCGGTGATGAGCGAGCACAGAGAGAGTGAGGTGGTGGTGGGGGGGGGGCAGCTGAAGTGTGACATCCAGCCAAGGGCTTTTTAGCGTTTGGGTGGGGGCTCGGTGGGGGCAGAGGGAGGGGGGGGCATCTCGACCCTTTCCACCCACCCACTCTCCATTTTTGAGTGGAAAAATGAGAGCTGCTGCATGGTGGTTGACTCTGCCTGATGCCTGGCGGCTCGTCCTCATTGCTGCAGCCGCTCCCCGGCTCCAGCACCACCGAGGGTCACAGAATCGAATCCGTCATCAGATACGCCTCTCGGCCCTCTCTGCGCTGGAATTGAACACCTCGTCTCTTGCAGATTGCGAAAGTCAAACCTGCTGCTGCACGCGTGGCTGGGCCGTCGCTGGATGGATCCACCATTTGGGATTAAGGCGTTTACCTGCTTCCCGCTCCAACGCCGCCGCCGAGCTGAGCTGACAGGCCGCAGGCTGGGGCGGCCAGGCGTGCTGGCGCTCCGGACCACCGCCACCGTGTGGATATGGAGTCGAACAGATGGCCGTGTGTCAACGCAGTGGATGAGACACGGCCGAACAGGGCGACATCTGCGCTCCAGTGGGCAGCCGGAGTGACCTGAGAACCGAGCGGAAAGCTGGGAAAAAAAGCGTTTCGTACTAATAAAGATTAGAAGTTGATCCTCTTCAGCAGAATGAGCAGAAACTAACTTTTGTGGCACCACTGAGGTGTCAGACATGTCGAGCGGAAAGAAGAAATCTTGGAAAAGAAAGTTGAGTGAATAGAAGAGAGCCATTGAACCAACTTCAACATGAATCTCCCCTTGTGTCCTTTTTTTTAATGGCAGTTTATTTCCTTTTTAGACTTTTTTTTTTAACTACATCCTGTGAAATAATACATTAGACCACAACTGGCATCAAAATATACATTCATATTAAATTTAATCTTCATTTTGTGCCCTCACATTAAAAGGTTTGTATTACATTACTCTAATTAGTGTGTTTTTTTTCAGAATATTTCTGTTTTATCACATTATATTTTCTACTTAGATTGATTTAGATTCCTAATGAATCTAAATTTGCTGCTATATTGAGTACATCAGAACTTTCTCAGTGAAAAAGGAGCACACAATTAATCATGATATGTTACTACATTCTACAGACTGCACTGAAGAGTCTCATGAAAGAAAATGCCAAAACAAACAACCAAAAGAACAAAGACAGAAGAACAACAAAAGGATCAAACTTGAAATGCAAATTGTGCTGAAATGTGAAGGAAACTTAAATATATCTCCTTGTAATCTTTGCTCTGGAATTCAAATGCATCAGATGAAAAGACATGGAATATCTCGACCCTCCATCAAGTTCTTAGACTTTCTCAAAGTGTCCTCTTCATCAAACATGAGCTAAAAATCTTCAAGAAGAAGCTTATTTGCCTGAGTTAAATCCATTCACTTCTTTCATTGCAGACAGAGGCTCTAGTTTGAGCTCCAGGTGTCAGAACTTCTTTCCCGCAGCCTAATAGGGCAAGCTCCTTTTATCCACTTCTATCCAAGTTCTCGTTCTTTCTGTGATAATCAATGAGTGCGGTTCAAGTCGTAGCACCCCGACTGCCTCCTGGGAACTAAACCGAAGACTTGTGTAACGTGAGGGAACAATGCTAACAACTGCTCCACCATGCATAATGGAATACAACAAAACATACCTCCTGGGAGCCTCCGTTGTCCAGGCTCTTTCCACTGGGAGAAAAGACCAGGACAAAAATCTAAACTCAAATTAGGGACCACGGTTAAAACCAGACATTTAAATACATAAATAAATAAAGAAAATAAAAAAACAGCCAAATTTTTCCTTTGGTATGAAATTATATCAGTAGAAACACTTCCCGGTTTAAACATTTTTTTATTTTGGCTAAATTCCAGAGAGAAAAATTCTCTGACTTTCAATTTCTTTTAAGTAGAAAAAAAAAAAAGAAGAAAATCCTAACGGGTCCAAAGCAGCAAAAGTGAAGCCTAGTTTATTACCAGACTGAGAATGGGTCAATGGAATATAATATTTTCTTAATAGAGGACTCAACTTAACTAGAAAGATTATGTTTCTGTTAGAAACTCGTTTTAAATCTAATTGGACCTCTCATCCCAGTCTACAAAATCCCTTCAGACCAGAGTGCGCATATAAACTCTTTTAGCTGTGTGTTCTCTATGTTGCCATCGTTTTCAATCAATGACACTTATGTAAAGTAAATAGTAACAAATATAGCAATAACAACGTATTTTTAATAAAGGCTTTCATAATAATTGGGAGTACTTGTGACAAAAACATGCTAGTGTTTAATTCATCCATTTATTCTAGTACAAAGACGTAACAAGTTTCTCAAATTAATGTTCAAATAAAGAGCCAAAGAGTCCCGCCAGTTTGGCTGACGTTAATAAGTTTAACCACAGTAAGCTACAGGTTGGAGTGAGGCTTCAGCTTCAGGCTGTTCTGCCTTCGCTTCTTCTCTCAGCTCTGAGTTAAAAGGCTCCAGTTTGATGCTGAAATGAACTCCGTGTGTCTGATTATCTGCCCGACAGGGTGGAACTTTATTTTATTAACCCTGATTTCTGCAGGGAAGCTTCACTGCTTTTCACACATTTCAACTAAAACACTGGGAGTTTTGCTGTAGAACCAGTCTCGGTTGAACTGCACCAACTCAGGTGGGTGTTCTTCTCTAAATGTGCAAAAGTCGCCTAAGAAATTCTCCCTTTTTGTTATATCTACTCTAAACTTTTGAAAAGTTTCTTTCATTTTTGAGGGGAGTATTTTTTATTTTTTTTATTTATTTTTTGGTGCAGGTAGAATATCAGATTTGCACTAAAGACTAAAGGTAGGATTGGTTTATTTCAGTATGCAATGCAACAACATACAAATACTTCACATAGAGGAGTTAACTTGATCTACATTTAACCCATGAAATTAATACTTGGTTTTATGAAAAAATTAAACATCTAAGTACTATACTGCCTTGCCTTGCCATATGTATGCCCCTTGAACGTTTCCACATTAGTTCACATTGCAACCTCAGGATGCAGTGGACTGTGATTAAAGTTACATGCAAAATGCTAAAAGATCAATTTTAAAAATGTGTTTCAATAATATTCAATACACTGCAGAAATTAGACCAGCAAAATTAGGTTCACATTTCAAACAACAAACGGCCCAGTTCAGAGGTAAGACAGTTAAGTTGGAGATTGAGAGCTCCAAATACAGAAACTGATGACTTAAAATAAAATGAAAAGTTTGTTGCAACTTTGCAAATTTGTTGAAAATGCATCAAATCTCTTCTTTTTGTTGTCTGACCTGCTTTGAAAATGACAGTGGACAATGTTTGTTTTCTTTGGAGGAAACTCTTTCCAGAAGAGTTTCCTCCAAAGGAAACTCTTTCCTTCTCCTCTCATTATTTACAAGGTTTTCTGAATCGGACGGTTTTGATCTCTGTGGGAGTCCAGCTCTGGACTTTTGGCCATCTAGTCTGTGTCAGTGTTTAAGTTCTTTGTGCTCTGCAGTGGCTTTGGTTTCCACTGAGTGCCCCTTCAGTGTAGCACTGTATGACACAGCGTGAGGCTACAAACTGCTCGGCTCTCTATTTCCTCTTAAAAAGCAGACGAATCATCAACATCAGTGTAACAAGCTGAGAGCATTTTAGTGTGCCATCTTAAAAATAAGTAACAGTCTCAACATGAGTTAGTTTCACATGGTGGTTCAGTCACAAACCGGAGACTCCATGAGCGTTCGCCTATTTGCTCTGTTACAAATAAATCTGCGTGCAAAAATGTTCGCAACACGTGGGAGGGAAATAAACAAATAAAAATCAGTGGTCACACAAGGGGAAGGAATGCCACATGGATAGGCTATACTTAATGAAGATGTGTTAGATTAGATGGATTATTTGGATTCTGTGGGCCATCTTTTTTTATTATTATGCTGCATGGTAAACAGATTGTATAAAAACAAGAAAAAAAAAAAAACTTAACTCTAACTTCAGATTCTTGAGGTGTTTCTCCATTGCAGCGGGCTGCAGGTCAGCTGGTCTCCCTGAAGAAATAAAGCATTAAAACAGCTGGCTGAAACTTAGTGCAGCTGTGTTTAATTCAGCTCTGCTGTTGGTATACATCACTTGGCCCAATGTTCCCAATTAAAGCCTGGAGGCAGATTGGTGCAGAGCTCTGCAGAGACTGACCTTTGAGTGACAAAGCCTTTGACTCTCATTAGTCAACCAAGCAGCTTGTACTAAACACAATCCAGCATCGATTTTGGATCTGACATGATCTCTCCTGCTCGCTTGTTATCTGCCGTGTTAGTTGCATATGGATGCATCACACGTCCTGGTTGAAGCTTCACTTAGTCTCCACAAATGAGCCATTTGAGGGCCTGTGTCCTCATTTTTTTCTGTCCTGTATGAGCCATGTCTTACCTGCGAGAAGTGGGTATTATGTGGGTATATGCTGAAAGTTCCCAGTTGAGTTAGGCCACATGTGTCAAACTNGTGTATCATCTGCAGCAGGTCAGGAAGTACATTCAAGTATGAATGTGATACTGAGTGTGGAAATAAAGCAACAGCCCAGTAACTTATTGTATTACTGGGGCAGAGAAAAGAACATTCTAGAGGTGAAATGATGAAGGCCAGTTCATTTTTCACCATGTTTTTGACAGTTCCATTCAGAGATTTTTTTTTTTCCTAAAACGTTTAACTGTGTTTTATCTAACTGAAGCACCTAAAGACATTCTCTAGAACAGTCTTGCTGCTGGTCAGAGGGAAATGCATATCTGGACAACAATTTGGTTCAGAAAGTATCATACACAGATCAGTTATGATGGTGGCATTTGCATTGGTGTGACAGAAGTCCAGCTGATTTGGTTGATCAAGTTTCCATAGGTAAGCCTGCAAACACACACAAGCACCTAAAAGCCATCCGATGTGGCCATTCAGCTAAATGAAGACAGCAAACCAGAAGAGAATATATGCATGCAGAGGAACAACAAGGATATGTTCCACTAAAAGAATAAAGAAAAGTAACTCAGGCAGAACTAAACCCAGGACATTATTGTTGTAGGAAAATAGGGTTCAGAATTTGCAGCCCTTTTCCTTTTGCGTGAGAATTTGTCAACTTAGAAGCAAAGACATTGTTGAACTTCTCTTCTATCTGAAGTCCAGCACACACTGAGTAAATCAAGAGAGCTTCCATGGCATCTGTTAACTTTTACTCCTCTCTCAAAGCTCAAACTAACAGATCCAACGTTATTCTTTTCTTTCTTAGCATTTTTTTGTTTTTCTTAGTATTCAACATGGTGAGATGGATCAGTTTTTCATAGCTTGCAGGACTTGATGGAGTAAAAAGTGGTGATCTAAAGCACCAAAAGCTGACAGGAAAAATAGAACAGACATTAATATCTTTCCACAGTATCTGGGCTATTGTAAAGTAAAATCTCCAAATTATGATTCTATTAAATCTAATCAGTGTGTTTGCATAGATAATATGCATAATTATGTCAAGGGAAAAAATAAATTGACAGCAATAATTACCGCAGTTTTTCAGAAAATGTTCAAAGCATAATTTGTTCAGCCAGTTTTTTTTGTTTTTTTTTTTCTGACTTGATTTGAGTTGTGTAACTGAGTCTGGTGATTCATTCATTTCTGCCTGATTTTTTTGTTTGCTTGTTTTTCATTTATAATGCTCTACTATCTGTATTATGTTGTATTGTATTGTAACACTTCTTATTCTGTTTCTTAAGTTTACTTCCCTCCCCAATCTTACATTGATTAAGCTTTTCTTATTAATACCACATACACAGAGAGACCCGCAGCCACATACACAAAGTGGACAATTACATATAGCAAGCGAAGTGCAAACAGCCTGAGGAAAAACAAAAGTTGTTCAAAGAAACACTTTCAACATACATATTTTTTGGTTCTTGCAGCAGCTGCCTGAAAAGAACAAAACCTTCCATAAAAATTTATAAAAAAATTAAAAAATATGAACCAAAAATACAAGTGGCATGCCAATACACAAAGATGGCTTTAAGAATTGATAAGCATACTATCTCCCTATGGGTGCCTGTGTTAATTTAACAAAAACCTGTTTCTGTTGTTGGAATCATCAGTGAAAAATCTGTCAGAGAATCTAAAAGTTTAAAAAAAAAAAAAAAAAAAAAAAACTTCTGTGGGAAAGAGATTAAAGAACTAAAACACTTTTTAGGGGAGAAAAAGGTAGAAAACAAATCAAAATAAATGACTGTTTCAGGGGAGAAGAAGCAGAAAGCTCAGGCAGAAGGAGATTATTTCTCCCACATCTAAACTCTTCCTGCAGCAGCACACATCACAGGAATTACAGAGGAAGGTGGTGACACACATACCTTTAGTCTCTGTCACTCTTCTTTGCTGTGCAGTTTAACCCGCTTTCTTAGCTGCACTTATCCATGAAATTGTGAGGATAAGCACTCAGACATTAGCAGGGTCAGACATGGCTGATCTGAGACGTATCCTAAACTAAATGTGTGTCTGTACCTGAACTGAGTGCTTCTGAATGTCTTTACTGAAGATTTTAACTTTACCAATTCGAAATCCTTTCAAAACACAAGCGTTGATTTACAAGTTAAATTGTCACTTTTGCACACAGTAAAGGTTAACTCAAAAGTAAACCTCCCATAGTACATGAACATATTTAGGCTTAACATCATTCATGCTAATCACCACTAATCCCCACGGAGTAACTCTCCCCAGACTTTCTCCATTCAACTCCTCCAAACTAGCAGCAGCAACAATTAACAAATACCTTCTGGAAGTGCACGTCTGCTGACCTTATTATACAAACTACTTCCTATAACACTTAAGAATTGCTGTAAATGGCATAAAGTCGGAGCATTGTTTTGATGACATGCTGAAAGGGGAGTGTCTGAGAGGCCAGGAGGTTCTTAAAGGGACAGAAGTGAATTTCAAAGCGTCAGAAACGGTTATGAGGCAACGTTGAATTTCTTTTAAGTTATTTTTGATATGTACAGATTTTTTTTATAACAGAATGTAACATAGTTACTTGATAAAATTGCATCATGTGTCTGGAAAAATACATCATACCCCAACTTTAACTTCACACAGTGATAAAAAAAAAAAAAAAAAAAAAAAACGATGGGTCTTTTAATTTTGCATTTGTCAACTTCTGGTTTCAACTGTGTCTTTCTGTACACTTGATTTCCATGATGTCTTCATTATTAATGCTGCAATAAACAGCTGGTCTCTGAATCAGCCACTACTGCTTATAGTTTCTTTTCCTCTCACTCGGTACCCGTTCCCCTGTTTGGACTTACGCTGAAAGAAACTTCAATTAAGTTGAACCACAGCTGACAGCTCTGTATTACCTGCTTTGGGTCTGTCTGTGAACCTGACACTTTTTTCTTGCTGACCAAAAAGCCATATGTCTTTTTAAAGGGAAATTACACCAAACTGAATGAAAGTAAACATCAATTTGTTGCTTGTGTAGATTTTAGCAGGAGTATTCGATGCCTTTTATTTGCTGCTCTTTGGGGGAGAAACTCTCATAACAGAAAGAGAGCCCTCCTGATGTAATGACCATTCTTGTTTTAGTTGACAGAGTCACATAAAGCTTAATTTACGAGTGAGAAATATTGGGGCGAAAATATAAAAAGCATTGGAAGTACTGACTGCCTCCATTTATGACCTGAGCTCTAACTGAACTCAGTGCAGTTTCTGTCTCAATCAATTTGACCATCAGATGGAAGGAAATGGATGTGAAACATCAACATCTGGTGCTTCAGAGTCACAGAGTAAATAGGAATGATACGACCTCGAGACTGAGTTAGTCAAACATTATTAGAGTCTGAACATGGTGACTTTATGTCAAAAGTTTTGTACGACACACATTGCATTTGTTATAAATATACCAGTTTTTAAGTTAAGAAAGTGACTGACCAATTTTCATCTCTTCTAAATGCTAAAATACAAATATGTAACACATAAAAGGTATATTTTAAATTCGGGAAACCTTGGAATCTTAAAAATATCTCAGAAGTGAGATTATGCTAAAAACCTGTTTTCAAAAAGCCTCAATGGTTTCATAGACAGTGCCCTTAGAAACTGAAGAGTAAAACACAGTGATTGAATGGAGGAAAGTGACACTATTATGTGGCTAGATACACTACTTCTTTGCATACACAACACAGCATCGCTTTTTTTAATTTAAACTTTTCTGATTGCTTACTTATCCCTAAGCACAATACAATAACAATTTCTGAAGCTAAAGAAAAACAACTTTCTACCATTAAAATTAAAACCACCGTACTCAGGCATCACTGTGGTGTATTAAGGAAATAAATGACTCTCCAAAAGAGCTTTTACGTTTTTGGCATGGGTGCCCGTCTACCACATCTCAAAGCTTCTGCCTTTAGACAACATTTCTCCCAGCATGCTCCTTCTCACTGGATAAATCGTCATACCAACCAACCAAACTTTTCCTCAAGCGATGGAAATGGATACTTTGTTTTCACGATGCGAAATAGTGTACGTTCAGAGAACCTCATTGAACTTTCCAGTAGCCAAGAGCGTTGAGTAAATAACCATAATATCCTTCAACGAGAGGTCATTGGGATTTTTTTAAACTGCTCTATTTTATGCCATTTTATGTCATTGCATTGGTTGTTTCACAGAGGTGTAAAATTTCCCTCAACCGTTGTAGATCACAACACTTTTAGCTTCGTTTGCTGTTTCACTATCACTACGAGATCACAGAAGCAGCTTTCAAATGCAAATATCAAACCTGGAACCAACCCCAGATCTTTTTACTGCCGAACAGATGAAAGCATAATGAGGAAACAGCCCGCACCTGTCCATTAAATGCCTTCCAAGTCAGGTCTGCGATTTCATGGGAGCCCCTGACAATCAGTTTTACAGGCTTTAGCTGTAATTTATAAACTTCAACTTGGATGTGAAAGTTGTTGGAACCTTGCAATTGAGCCACAGCACAAAAAGGAGACTTAGGAAAATAAACAGAAGCACTTAAAAATGTTTCAGTAAACAGCTTACATAACTTACTCTTCATAATTTCAGTCCTGCTGTAAATAAAACATTTCTCCTTCCACTTTACTGAGCTAAAACTTTCTATGTATGGTTTTGTATTAAAACCATATTGTTAATGTTTCTTTGTGACAGGTTTTTTTGCAGCACAGATGCATTCATCACAGTTGCTAACAATTACAGACGGTTACTGCAGTGAAAATTGAAATGCAGTTTATTTAAAGGGCTGATGTGGACGAGTCCTCTGTAGGCATAAAAAAAAAGCTTGAATGGGAGTCTATGCAAGTACTATATTTGTGATTTATAAATGTAAACTTGTCTGTTTACCACAGGAAATGTATCAGTTTGCAGATAATGAACAAGGAGACGTATGAATCTGTGAATATCTGTTAGTGTATTTGTACGGATGCTCAGCGAGGATGTGAAGAAGATAGTGAGTCAGTGTGTGTTTGTGTGTTGTGGAGCGGCACAGCGCTGGGCTGCATTTCAGCGATAAGCGGTGATGAGCGAGCACAGAGAGAGTGAGGTGGTGGTGGGGGGGGGGCAGCTGAAGTGTGACATCCAGCCAAGGGCTTTTTAGCGTTTGGGTGGGGGCTCGGTGGGGGCAGAGGGAGGGGGGGGCATCTCGACCCTTTCCACCCACCCACTCTCCATTTTTGAGTGGAAAAATGAGAGCTGCTGCATGGTGGTTGACTCTGCCTGATGCCTGGCGGCTCGTCCTCATTGCTGCAGCCGCTCCCCGGCTCCAGCACCACCGAGGGTCACAGAATCGAATCCGTCATCAGATACGCCTCTCGGCCCTCTCTGCGCTGGAATTGAACACCTCGTCTCTTGCAGATTGCGAAAGTCAAACCTGCTGCTGCACGCGTGGCTGGGCCGTCGCTGGATGGATCCACCATTTGGGATTAAGGCGTTTACCTGCTTCCCGCTCCAACGCCGCCGCCGAGCTGAGCTGACAGGCCGCAGGCTGGGGCGGCCAGGCGTGCTGGCGCTCCGGACCACCGCCACCGTGTGGATATGGAGTCGAACAGATGGCCGTGTGTCAACGCAGTGGATGAGACACGGCCGAACAGGGCGACATCTGCGCTCCAGTGGGCAGCCGGAGTGACCTGAGAACCGAGCGGAAAGCTGGGAAAAAAAGCGTTTCGTACTAATAAAGATTAGAAGTTGATCCTCTTCAGCAGAATGAGCAGAAACTAACTTTTGTGGCACCACTGAGGTGTCAGACATGTCGAGCGGAAAGAAGAAATCTTGGAAAAGAAAGTTGAGTGAATAGAAGAGAGCCATTGAACCAACTTCAACATGAATCTCCCCTTGTGTCCTTTTTTTTAATGGCAGTTTATTTCCTTTTTAGACTTTTTTTTTTAACTACATCCTGTGAAATAATACATTAGACCACAACTGGCATCAAAATATACATTCATATTAAATTTAATCTTCATTTTGTGCCCTCACATTAAAAGGTTTGTATTACATTACTCTAATTAGTGTGTTTTTTTTCAGAATATTTCTGTTTTATCACATTATATTTTCTACTTAGATTGATTTAGATTCCTAATGAATCTAAATTTGCTGCTATATTGAGTACATCAGAACTTTCTCAGTGAAAAAGGAGCACACAATTAATCATGATATGTTACTACATTCTACAGACTGCACTGAAGAGTCTCATGAAAGAAAATGCCAAAACAAACAACCAAAAGAACAAAGACAGAAGAACAACAAAAGGATCAAACTTGAAATGCAAATTGTGCTGAAATGTGAAGGAAACTTAAATATATCTCCTTGTAATCTTTGCTCTGGAATTCAAATGCATCAGATGAAAAGACATGGAATATCTCGACCCTCCATCAAGTTCTTAGACTTTCTCAAAGTGTCCTCTTCATCAAACATGAGCTAAAAATCTTCAAGAAGAAGCTTATTTGCCTGAGTTAAATCCATTCACTTCTTTCATTGCAGACAGAGGCTCTAGTTTGAGCTCCAGGTGTCAGAACTTCTTTCCCGCAGCCTAATAGGGCAAGCTCCTTTTATCCACTTCTATCCAAGTTCTCGTTCTTTCTGTGATAATCAATGAGTGCGGTTCAAGTCGTAGCACCCCGACTGCCTCCTGGGAACTAAACCGAAGACTTGTGTAACGTGAGGGAACAATGCTAACAACTGCTCCACCATGCATAATGGAATACAACAAAACATACCTCCTGGGAGCCTCCGTTGTCCAGGCTCTTTCCACTGGGAGAAAAGACCAGGACAAAAATCTAAACTCAAATTAGGGACCACGGTTAAAACCAGACATTTAAATACATAAATAAATAAAGAAAATAAAAAAACAGCCAAATTTTTCCTTTGGTATGAAATTATATCAGTAGAAACACTTCCCGGTTTAAACATTTTTTTATTTTGGCTAAATTCCAGAGAGAAAAATTCTCTGACTTTCAATTTCTTTTAAGTAGAAAAAAAAAAAAGAAGAAAATCCTAACGGGTCCAAAGCAGCAAAAGTGAAGCCTAGTTTATTACCAGACTGAGAATGGGTCAATGGAATATAATATTTTCTTAATAGAGGACTCAACTTAACTAGAAAGATTATGTTTCTGTTAGAAACTCGTTTTAAATCTAATTGGACCTCTCATCCCAGTCTACAAAATCCCTTCAGACCAGAGTGCGCATATAAACTCTTTTAGCTGTGTGTTCTCTATGTTGCCATCGTTTTCAATCAATGACACTTATGTAAAGTAAATAGTAACAAATATAGCAATAACAACGTATTTTTAATAAAGGCTTTCATAATAATTGGGAGTACTTGTGACAAAAACATGCTAGTGTTTAATTCATCCATTTATTCTAGTACAAAGACGTAACAAGTTTCTCAAATTAATGTTCAAATAAAGAGCCAAAGAGTCCCGCCAGTTTGGCTGACGTTAATAAGTTTAACCACAGTAAGCTACAGGTTGGAGTGAGGCTTCAGCTTCAGGCTGTTCTGCCTTCGCTTCTTCTCTCAGCTCTGAGTTAAAAGGCTCCAGTTTGATGCTGAAATGAACTCCGTGTGTCTGATTATCTGCCCGACAGGGTGGAACTTTATTTTATTAACCCTGATTTCTGCAGGGAAGCTTCACTGCTTTTCACACATTTCAACTAAAACACTGGGAGTTTTGCTGTAGAACCAGTCTCGGTTGAACTGCACCAACTCAGGTGGGTGTTCTTCTCTAAATGTGCAAAAGTCGCCTAAGAAATTCTCCCTTTTTGTTATATCTACTCTAAACTTTTGAAAAGTTTCTTTCATTTTTGAGGGGAGTATTTTTTATTTTTTTTATTTATTTTTTGGTGCAGGTAGAATATCAGATTTGCACTAAAGACTAAAGGTAGGATTGGTTTATTTCAGTATGCAATGCAACAACATACAAATACTTCACATAGAGGAGTTAACTTGATCTACATTTAACCCATGAAATTAATACTTGGTTTTATGAAAAAATTAAACATCTAAGTACTATACTGCCTTGCCTTGCCATATGTATGTCCCTTGAACGTTTCCACATTAGTTCACATTGCAACCTCAGGATGCAGTGGACTGTGATTAAAGTTACATGCAAAATGCTAAAAGATCAATTTTAAAAATGTGTTTCAATAATATTCAATACACTGCAGAAATTAGACCAGCAAAATTAGGTTCACATTTCAAACAACAAACGGCCCAGTTCAGAGGTAAGACAGTTAAGTTGGAGATTGAGAGCTCCAAATACAGAAACTGATGACTTAAAATAAAATGAAAAGTTTGTTGCAACTTTGCAAATTTGTTGAAAATGCATCAAATCTCTTCTTTTTGTTGTCTGACCTGCTTTGAAAATGACAGTGGACAATGTTTGTTTTCTTTGGAGGAAACTCTTTCCAGAAGAGTTTCCTCCAAAGGAAACTCTTTCCTTCTCCTCTCATTATTTACAAGGTTTTCTGAATCGGACGGTTTTGATCTCTGTGGGAGTCCAGCTCTGGACTTTTGGCCATCTAGTCTGTGTCAGTGTTTAAGTTCTTTGTGCTCTGCAGTGGCTTTGGTTTCCACTGAGTGCCCCTTCAGTGTAGCACTGTATGACACAGCGTGAGGCTACAAACTGCTCGGCTCTCTATTTCCTCTTAAAAAGCAGACGAATCATCAACATCAGTGTAACAAGCTGAGAGCATTTTAGTGTGCCATCTTAAAAATAAGTAACAGTCTCAACATGAGTTAGTTTCACATGGTGGTTCAGTCACAAACCAGAGACTCCATGAGCGTTCGCCTATTTGCTCTGTTACAAATAAATCTGCGTGCAAAAATGTTCGCAACACGTGGGAGGGAAATAAACAAATAAAAATCAGTGGTCACACAAGGGGAAGGAATGCCACATGGATAGGCTATACTTAATGAAGATGTGTTAGATTAGATGGATTATTTGGATTCTGTGGGCCATCTTTTTTTATTATTATGCTGCATGGTAAACAGATTGTATAAAAACAAGAAAAAAAAAAAAACTTAACTCTAACTTCAGATTCTTGAGGTGTTTCTCCATTGCAGCGGGCTGCAGGTCAGCTGGTCTCCCTGAAGAAATAAAGCATTAAAACAGCTGGCTGAAACTTAGTGCAGCTGTGTTTAATTCAGCTCTGCTGTTGGTATACATCACTTGGCCCAATGTTCCCAATTAAAGCCTGGAGGCAGATTGGTGCAGAGCTCTGCAGAGACTGACCTTTGAGTGACAAAGCCTTTGACTCTCATTAGTCAACCAAGCAGCTTGTACTAAACACAATCCAGCATCGATTTTGGATCTGACATGATCTCTCCTGCTCGCTTGTTATCTGCCGTGTTAGTTGCATATGGATGCATCACACGTCCTGGTTGAAGCTTCACTTAGTCTCCACAAATGAGCCATTTGAGGGCCTGTGTCCTCATTTTTGTCTGTCCTGTATGAGCCATGTCTTACCTGCGAGAAGTGGGTATTATGTGGGTATATGCTGAAAGTTCCCAGTTGAGTTAGGCCACATGTGTCAAACTCAAGGCCTGCGGGCCCCGCCCCAGCATTTTATAGGCTGATGATTGAGCACGAATTGACTATAAACTACATCTCCCACAATGCATTCCGATTTTTACCAGCAAACATTACGGCTTCTCGCCACTAGAGAGCAGCAGAGTCACCTCAAGCTGCTTATTGATTTTCCCAGCAAATAAAACTGAGACATCGACAAGCAAACATCAAGAAGTCCAAGAAAAGAAAAATCGATTTACAAGTAAGACTGTGAATGAAGATGTGTGTGAGTTGGTGTCAGGGCAGCAGGTCGCATTAGACGTTATCTTGACCAACAACATAAAAAAAAAAATCGGTCATGTACTATTTTTATCCGTGAAATTACAATCATATTAACATCGGCTATTTAGTTGCATTTTATGCGGTTTAGTTAATATTCACCGTGAATCCAGATCCCATCACAAACTAAACAGATAAATGTATCTACATTTTCTCGTAGTGACAAAAACCACTGACTGAGGCCCCAATAACTTAAATTAAATTAAGCAAATTTACTTAAATTAGCATCACTTCACCTGCTGGGGTCTGAACGCACTTCCTCCTGGTTCCCATCTGCAGAAAAATCTGCGCTAATTCATCTGTCAGTTGGATCTGTCTGATCCAAACAGACCAACTGAACTCTGTGAGTGTTTTACCCTGTGCGGTCTGGTGTACGCTTCTACCAGGTTGTTACGTCTGCAGCTCCTCCAGAGCGCCGCTCTCCTGGATAACGTGAACCCGGAAGGCTCCATTTGTTAAATCCGCTGGATGAGTTACTCCCAGTGGTTTCTAAGTCTTCGCAGCGGCGGAGCCGCGTCCGCAGTGGTTGAGCAGCGCACTGCGCATGTTACAGTCTAATTAACTTTTGGATTGTCATTTATTTCCTCAAGATAAACTACTGGCTCCTCAAATGCAAAACAACGTTGCATTCTCTTTAGTTTTCTCTGGTCTGTAATGGAGACTTGAACTTAACGCGCCATTTCAACCAAAGGTTTGTAATGCGCTTCCTAACCATTTTTTATTTGTAAGTATTGATTTTATTTTTTAGCCAAGACTCTGTAGAACCATTTGTCTCTGCTAATGACATCTCTCTTGTATTGACTACCAGGAAAAAAACAAATATTGTCCAATCACCATTTTTTGATTTTATTTTTGAACATTTTTTTTATTTTAAAGTGTTGATTTCATTTCTGAACCCTTATTTATTTGCAAGTGTTGGTTTTATTTTTGAACCCTTGTTTATTTGCAGGTGTTGATTTTATTTTTGAACCCTTTTCTATTTTAAAGTGTTGATTTTATTTTGAACCCTTATTTATTTGGAAGTATTGATTTTATTTTTGAAACCTTTTTTATTTTGAAGTGTTGATTTTATTTTTGAAACCTTATTTATTGTGAAGTGGTGGTTTTATTTTTGAACCCTTATTTATTTTGAAGTGTTGATTGTCTGAAAGACCTTAGACATGAATTGCCCCATCCGGGGTTTGAACCAATGACCTCAGCATTACCAGCACGGTGCTCTAACCTGCTGAGCTAACTCACCTACCTTACAAACTGTTGAGTTTCCATAGATTTAAGAATAACTTACATGATCTTACCACAATGAAGATTTGATAAAAGTGCTTATATTCTAATGTTTTTCAAAACAACTTACATAATATTTTATTTTCCAGAGATTTTGTATTTTTGAAATGTTGATTGTATTTTTGAACCATTATTTATTTTGAAGTGTTATTATTTTTGAACCATTTTTAATCTTCAAGTGTTGGTTGTATTTCAGAGATTTTTTTATTATTATTTTAATGTGTTAATTTTATTTTTGAACCATTTTTTATTTATAAGTATTGATTTTATTTTATAGCCATTTAGCCAAGTCTCTGTAGAACCATTTGTCTCTGCTAATGACATCTTCAATACATTTTTTGATCCCAGGCTTAGTTTATGGACTGTAATGTGAAAATGGGTACAAGTATAAGTCTGACAGTTTGTTCACCAAGTTACTGTGCTATCTGAGAGGATCTGTGGTATAAGTATTTGACATTGTTCCATGCCCATCATTGATACGAGTCTCTAACAAAATTTGGATCATCTACCAGGAACACTGCAAAGAGCATGAGTTTCTGTAGTGTAGTGGTTATCACGTTTGCTTTACATGCAAAAGGTCTCTGGTTCGAAACCAGACAGAAACAGGTTTAGTTTGTTCTATTCATCACAGGTGTTTACTAAAGGGCTCTGTGGTGTCATGGTCTGTACTCTGAACCCAGTCCAATCCTCAGTTGAAATTTTCATGCGTTGCATCTCACATCATCAACTTTGGAACCTCAAACTGAAACAAAGCAGAGAAGATTTGTTCCTGTAGTGTAGTGGTTATCATGTTTGCTTTACATGCAAAAGGTATCTGGTTCAAAACCAGACAGAAATGGTTTTTGTAGGTTATCCATTTAATGAAGTAACTCATCCAGTGGATTTAACAAATGGAGCCTTCTGGGTTCACGTTACCCAGGAGAGCGGCGCTCTGGAGGAGCTGCAGACTAACATCCTGGTAAAAGCTCACACCGGACCGCACAGGGTAAAACACTCACAGAGTTCAGTTGTTGTGTTTGGATCTGACGGATGAAGATTTTTCTACAGATGGGGACCAGGAGGAAGTGCGTTCAGACCCCAGCGGGTGAAGTCGCTTAATTTAATAAAAGTTATTGGGGCCTCAGTCAGTGGTTTTTGTCACTACGAGAAAAATGTAGATACATTTATCTGCTTAATTTGTGATGGGATCAGGATTCACGGTGAATATTAACTAAACCGCATAAAATGCGGCTAAATAGCCGATGTTAATATGATTGTAATTTCACGGATAAAAATAGTAGCTACATGACCGATTATTTATTTCTTTTTTTTATGTTGTCGGTCAAGATAACGGATAACAAAAAAAGTCTAGCACGACCTGCCGCCCTGACACCAACTCACACACATCTTCATTCACAGTCTTACTTGTAAATCGATTTTTCTTTTCTTGGACGTTTTGATGTTTGCTTGTCGATGTCTCAGTTTTATTCGCTGGGAAAATCAATAAGCAGTTTGAGGTGACTCTGCTGCTCTCTAGTGGCGAGAAGCCGTAATGTTGGCTGGTAACAATCGGAATGCATTGTGGGAGATGTAGTTTATAGTCAATTCGTACTCAAAACCTATTTTAAGTCAATCATTGGCCTGTATAATGCTGTGTGGCCCGCACGCCTTGGGTTTGACACGTGCATTACGCCATAGAACTGCCAATTGGTAATTGAAGTAAAGTAGCTTCGTTTTCAAAGAAGCTTACATTGAAGTCGATTGACAAATGAACCATCACGAAAGAGGAAGGCTCTTGTTGTCTCACTGCACCCCAAGAGATGGATAACCTACAAAAATCATTTCTGTCTGGTTTCGAACCAGAGACCTATTCCATGTAAAGCAAACATGATAACAACTACACTACTGGAACAAATCTTCTCTGCCTTGTTTCAGTTTGAGGTTCCAAAGTTGATGATGTGAGATGCAACGCATGAAAATTTCAGCTGAGGCTTGCACTCAGATGCCTGGATTCAGAGTACAGACCCTGACACCACAGAGCCCTTTTGCCCTTTAGTAAATACCTGTGATGAATAGAACATACAAAATCTGTTTCTGTCTGGTTTTGAACCAGAGACCTTTTGCATGTAAAGCAAACGTGATAACCACTACACTACAGAAACTCATGCTCTTTGCAGAGTTCCTGGTAGATGATCCAAATTTTGTTAGATACTCATCAATGATGGGCATGGAACAATGTCAAATACTTATACCACAGATCCTCTCAGAGAACACAGTAACTTGGTGAACAGACTGTCAGACTTATACTTGTACCTAATTTCACATTACAGTCCATAAACTAAGCCTGGGATCAAAAAATGTATTGAAGATGTCATTAGCAGAGACAAATGGTTCTACAGAGACTTGACTAAATGGCTATAAAATAAAATCATTAAATATATCTGTGTAGGACTAACATATAGTAGTTTGTAAATGTAAAGGGTAGGCCACAGATTTTCCTTTGATTCAGTTCAATAATTTGACTTGGACATTCTAGCACATGAATAATGTCTTGACCACCAGGAATGGTTTTCCATCCTCTAACAAGATTTCATCCAGATTTGGTTGCGTTATGGTTACCTCCATCTGTCTTCCCATCAACTGATTTTCTTCCTCTGAACAGCATCCCCAATGTACGATGCCAACGTCCCCATTTTTTTACAATGGGTATGGTGTGCAGCAGGGTAGGGTTGGTTTTCCGTCACATACAGGCTTTTACAAGTTGGGCAACACAGTCAGCATAATTAGTTTTAAATCTTGTTTTGAGAAATTCCCTTGTGAGGTAAAATGTCAAATACATCAAACTGCATCTTTTTCTTATTTGGGGAGGAGAAAAAAAAGAAATGTCTGGATTCTCAATATTTCATCCTTTACAACCACATTTTATAGGTTTGTCTGGCATGTAAAGTTGAAGAGTTTGTGTTCTGTCTTTGATTCCTCATTAGACATATTTGTCAGTGTTTGACCTCCCATGATTTAGTTGTAAAGTATAATCTGTTGAAATAAGTCAATTAGTGTACAATCAAAGTCTTTTTAAAATTGTTTAAGCTGCGTAGGATATCCAAATCTTTGTAAGCCGTTTTGAACGTATCATTCTTGCCATTCTGCTATAAAGATCTGACTTGTGAAATGCACAACTGATTGTGTCATGTGTAGTGGTTGGTGGTGGTGAGGAGAGACGCAGAGACCCAGGTTGTAGAAGAAAATGATGAATTTAATAAAGAGTGTAGCTCAAAAACAGTCCAGTTCTCAGGCAGCACGGCAGAGCGGAAACACAAAGGCTCAGCACCGNGACACCAACTCACACACATCTTCATTCACAGTCTTACTTGTAAATCGATTTTTCTTTTCTTGGACGTTTTGATGTTAGCTTGTCAATGTCTCAGTTTTATTAGCTGGGAAAATCAATAAGCAGCTTGAGGTGACTGCTGCTCTCTAGTGGCGAGAAGCCGTAATGTTGGCTGGTGACAATCGGAATGCATTGTGGGAGATGTAGTTTGTAGTCAATTTGTACTCAAAACCTATTTTAAGTCAATCATTGGCCTATATAATGCTGTGTGGCCCGCGCGCCTTTAGTTTGACACGTGCATTACGCCATAGAACTGCCAATTGGTAATTGAAGTAAAGTAGCTTCGTTTTCAAAGGAGCATACATTGAAGTCGATTGACAAATGAACCATCACGAAAGAGGAATGCTCTTGTTGTCTCACTGCACCCAAAGAGATGGATAACCTACAAAAATCATTTCTGTCTGGTTTCAAACCAGAGACCTTTTGCATGTAAAGCAAACATGATAACCACTACACTACAGGAACTGAACTTCTCTGCTTTGTTTCAGTTTGAGGTTCCAAAGTTGATGATGTGAGATGCAACATGAAAATTTCAACTGAGGCTTGCACTCAGATGCCTAGGTTCAGAGTACAGACCATGACAAAGGCTCAGCACCGGTAGCAACTGAATTAAAGAAAGACTGACGGGACGAGCAAATGCCGACACAGGACTTAACAGTTCAACTGTGCCGGCAGACAAACTATCATAGACAAGGACCCGACAAGAGACAAAGACAACAGGTGGGTTTAAATACACTGGGAGGGTAATCAGGTAACTAGACACACCTGGGAAGCAATCAATGGGGAAGACGCAGAGACAACAGAGACTCACATCAGAAACTGAACACAGAAAACCCTTAAAAATAAATACACAGAAATACGGATCATGACAGATTGTTTTATTTCTTTAAGCATTTGAAAAAAAAAAGAACTAAGTGTATTTGTTATTTTATTTCAAATCATAGTGACATCTTTGTTTGACTTCATATTCTTTCAAATCCGGGGAAGTAGTCACTTTCCTAAAGAAATGAAACCTAAGCTTTCTTGATCATTCAAGAAAACATCACAGCTCCGGTTTCATTTGTTTTGCCTTTCTTCTGCCCAAAGGATTTTCAGCTAGTCTTAAATCCAAATAATGCAAGGCCGATTGGGAAACAAACATGAGAATGAAAATATATATCGGTAAACAACCAACGAGATCTGCTGCAGGGAAAGTTGCAAAGAGTAGCCGGTAGACACAGCTCACAGGGAAAATCTGCAGAACGAGTTTATCTCAGAGTTGTAACAAACTGCTGTTATGCTAGATAAAGATGTTTCCAGGTGCTTGTGGTTCAGAGAGCCTTCAGGGAAAACAGATTTCATCCTGCTAAGAAGAGGAGAGCAGCCAGAGGTCGGGCCGAACCCCTCAACAACACACACACAGACACATGGTTGGATTCGAGTGCTGATTAGTTTCAATATTTAATGAGCAGTCCAACCTGCTGCTGCTGCTGGAGTGCGTCCATCCGTTGGTGTTTTTCTGTTTCTGTGACACTTGATCATTAAAGGCCCTCTTTGCCCATAAGGATTTCAGATTAAGTTTTGGATGTTCAGTAATAATATTTCTGATTCAAACGTTTCCCAGATTAACCGGCTATGATTCTACTGTTGAATTCTTGACTCTTGGACCATTACGTCAGCTACTTTGGACCAGAGACATTTCCAAAGCTCACAGGACACCGGCCCTTGAGGACTGCAGCTGGACATGGATCATCTGAGGAAACCCAGCAGCAATTCATTAACTTTATCATTTCCAATTGTTGGACAAGCTTGCAGGACTGTCACCTGCATTGTGTCCTTGACTTCGCAGAAATCCCTCACATTTAGCTTGCATGTAGTGACTGTAGAAAGGAAAACTCCTAATTTTAACATAAAGAAACATCCAACAGAACCCGGCTCAGTGCAAGAGGCCAACTACCATGACCAATTAAATGTTAAAGTTTAAAGCAGGATTAGGTTATAAAAGAACAAGCTTTGAATTTTTCATAAAAACCCTGCTCAACCGATCATCCAAAAATGGAAAGAATGTAGCAGAATTGCAAATGTATATATGAAACCCATTGGCCAAACACCTTCTGACTTATCGGATGTGCTATTCATTAATGCAGGAAAAAACCATAAGGTCAAGTTCACAACTGATATTAGTTATTACAAGACCTAAACAGAAATATTAAGGAGATAGAGCCTTCACTGTGGCCAGGTCCAAGGCTGGAATAGTCTGCCTCTAAATATTAGATATGTATTTTTAATCTCGAATCAAGACACATTTTTATGGACTGGCTTTTGCATAATTTGACTGAAACAATTTTATTTTATCAGCCTTAGTCTTTTTTGTTTTGGTACTTTATATTCTCTTATTGTATTGTTTTTCTATTTCTGTTTTTCCCCTTTCTATTGCATCACATCATGTAACTTATTTTAGTTTGCAAAGCACTTTTCGAACCAGACGTTTTTGGAAATATGCTACATGAATTACTTTAAGCTTGACTGACATCCATGAGAAACAGCCAAGATCTCCATAGGAGCCACTAATAAGCCACAAATATGCATAACTGAGGACAACTATTGCCTATAAATCTTCTTCTGCCATGGAAGAAGATTTAGAAGAAAGAAGCAGAGCGACATTAAGAGTTTTGTTTAAAATTGTCTTCAATCCATGTAGGAGAAGCAGCAAAATGTGGAAAAGTGAAATAAAAAAAGAAAAAAGAGTGAACTCATTGGCCAACAAAACCACAAAATTACAAAGTTATAAAGAAAACACCACATAGTCAACAATTGAACAAACATTATATTTTGATGAGTGCCATCATTAAAATCATACACATAAAATATGTTGGTCAATGTTTCATTTATTATGGTTCAAAAGCAACTCTGAACAGGTCGATTTTTAGTCTTGATTTAAAGGAACTCAATGTTTCAACTGCTCTGCAGTTTTCTGGAAGTTTGTTACAGTGGCATGGTTTTGATTTACATCGGATATTCGTGTTTTAGAATGACCCTGTCAAAGTCTTGTCCTATAAAACACATGTTCACCCATCCAGTGTGATCAAGCATGAGCTATTTTCCTCATCTTAGCACATGCCAGTCTCTGGCTGTGCTAAGATTGTATATATTTTTTAAGACCCGCAGGTGTAATTGCAACAGAAGGTAAATCTTCCAAGTATTGACTTAAGGGGCTGATATATGTTTACGGTAAAGATTTTCATTTGTACAAAATCTATACAAAAAATGTGACTGTCTCCTTCCACATGACATCTATGCACCACTTTGTAAATAAAAAGAACAGCATACACTATATTATCTCATTAAAATGATAGAAGTTTTTGGTTGTCAGACAATGTGAAAGGTTCAAAAGGAATAGTGCTCTGGCAAGGAACTGCATTACCTACTCTCTTACTGATTCCAGCTTCAATGAACTCTGTGAGAAAAACATCCTTGGTTTTATATGAAATCTGTCTTTTAGGAGGCTCTTGTAGCTTTTGGCCTGTGCTTTTAGTCTGCATTCTGCTGTGGCTTCTGTGGTTGAGAATGCAAATCCTCTGGTAATGTTCCTAAGGTTGGGTCAGGCTTGACAACATATTCCTGATTCTTTCTGTTGTTAGCTGCAATGTGTTGATTTAAAACCCTAAAGGATCTGTTTTCCCCCAAACAGGTAATTATTATCCACGTTGCTAGTTGTGTGTTTTTTTGCTGTATTGCTGAATTTGAGAACTTTACCTTAGGATACAGTTTTTGTTAGTTCTTTTACTGGACCCAATATATACAGGGTGTCGTGTGTTGGAGTTATTATACTCTGAAAGATGTTTTTACCAATGAGACATGGAAAAATACAGAAAAAAAAAAAGTTTTTTAAACTGTTGTTGACTCCTGCTAAAATATTAAATTCTATTCTAAGTGTAAAACTGAAGTAGTATCTAATTACTAACTCTGTTTTATCTTTTAGTCAACTTTCACAAAAGAACAGCACAACCACAGAAGCCTTAAAGGTAATCTACAATCTACTCGAGTTCTGGACATCAAGTGCAACCCTTTTTTATTGACTCGGTCTTTTTGACACCATGCAACACATGGTATTAAAACAAAAACAAATTTATATATATCAGAAATAATCTCTCCAACAGAACTGTGAAAGCTGAAGTTATCTCTGCCAACTTCTTTTGCTAAATTGGCCAAATGTGTCTTCCAAGAATCAATTCTTGGGGCTGCTCTTTTTTTCATTACGCCAGAGGTTACTCTCTGATAAAATTAGACCATTTTTGTAATTTTATCCTGTTGATACAAAGCAGGATGAGCCTCTCCCAATGTACCTGCATTTGGTTCCTTACTATTATTGATTCCTTCCAAATTTCTATCTATTAATGTCAAAGAATTGATACACTATCAACAAGAAACTGTAGAGCATCATTTGGTAATTTCTCTTGTAATTTGTATATACTCAGACATAATGCCTAATCAAAAAATATGCGAATGAGACATAAGTTGACCTTTAAATAAGCAGACTTTGAAAACAAAAACATGAGAATATCTTTAAAATTATGTCAAGTTTGTTTCTCCCTAAGATTTAAAAAGGTTTAGGTTTACATTGAATCATATTCTCAAAGTGTTGTACCTCCATCTCGGTCAAAAACACCAAATTCTAACCTTCTTTTACTCTTTGATCACAGATTTGCACATGTTGAGAGGATGACTTCTTACCATTTCCTTTTGTGAAGTAAAAGCTCAACTAAAATCTTAAAGGGACTGAACATCAGAGAAACTTCTGACTGTGACTCCAGATATGATCTCTGTCAGTTGGGAAGTGATTATCTGCTCTGTCTCTCTCTCAGTGTGTCTCTTTCATGTGTTAATATCATGTTAATTCACTTTTAATATTCCAAATTTGCCTTCCAGTCTGTTCAGAGTTTAATTTAATTTCACCAGCAGTTTATATAGTTGAACCAGTGACCCTGTTCATGTACATGCCAGCACACACATAGAAACTATAATTTGATCTGAACCAGATTAAACAGCTAAACTGTGTGAAATTTAATCTGATTATTTTATGTTAGATAAGTTATAGTCAGATTTACACAAAAAATTATCTCAGATCAGTGCTTTCTTCCTCTGAGTGTTTTGTTTCTGTGCAAATCAATTCTCTGAAGTCACAGTCTCTAAGAACAGACTTTGTATTAAAGTTGGAACAAAATGACTAGTTTTTTTTTTTTTCTTAAATTCCTTTTATTGTTTTAAAAAAAATAGATTTGTTTTGATATGAAAAGAAGCAAGATTCAGACTCTGTATTTAAGATTTGTGGTATTTTGTTTTCTGACTACTTCACTTTGACAATAAGAACTGAAGAAATGAATCTGCCCAAAGGACACAGTGTGGATGTGTTATCCACACTGTGCTCATTTTCACAAACTGTGCCATCAAACCTACATTTCACCCCTGTCAAGGATGTAGACTACATAAAGCATACAAATAAAATTCTATTTTATTGTTGTGACATAATGTTACAGTAAATATTTTAATTTAAACATGTATTTAATATGGGAAAGGAACAACTGTCTGCAAGAGAATAAAAAAATGTCTAAGCTGCAGCAACAATGAAAACAAAAATACATTTTGTACATGATAACTGGTTGTTACTATATTTGGAGCTTTTCTGAAACCAGCACTCCATGTGGGTCAGTCCTGAAACAATGTACAACTGTACATCTTTCAAAGGCTTTGTGAATATTGTTAGTGTATGGCATCAATAAATGCTTGAAACATGAGAACATTTTTGATACCAGCTTTTGTGGACATTCACACTTAGCTTAAATAAGTCAACACTGGATCTTGCTACAGAACAACGATCAAGAACATGCCAAGTCCTAACAGAAATGATTCACTAAACATAAAATCAACCACTTTTACCGGCCATTTCATTTCTGGGTGACCCAAAGAGAAATGAGAAGAGGACATAACAGAGGTCTGCGGACAATTTAAGAAATGGCACAAAGAGGAACGGTCATCTAAATGGTATGGCTGAATGGTCAGCTAAATTTGCCAAGTGTCAGTCATGTATTTCTCTGATTATTAGTCCAGTTCTTATTCAACCTATAGCTTAAGTTTAGATTTCCCTGTGCTTGTTCCTTTGCCACATTCACAGTTTAGTTTTTCTTTCCTTAGTTCTGTTGCTCTCTGTCATGTCCTCTCTTCCTAATCAGCTTCTAGAAAGGGTGGGAGTGTTGGATCTAACAATGAAAATATACCAGTTTCTTCCACTATTTCAAAGGACCAACAGATAAATGTGTTAAATACACTCACACGTCAAATAGTAGTATTGTATTTTTTTTTTCTGTGCCTATTCTACAGTCAGCTGTTCCCTTGTGTAAATGCATCATTTTACTCAGGCTGGTTGAAGGTTCTTGTTCTGTTTCTCTCATCACCTTCTGTCTATAAATAAACACTCAAAGCCCCTACGGTCATCTGCGGATGGGTAATTATTCCCTCAGGCCACTGCCTCAGGTGGGACAGCAACAGAAACCAGTCCTGCCTCTATACACAGCTGTGCAGGAAGGAGACAAAGATAACTGTGATGTACATATGGCACATTCATTAAATTTAGAGACCTTCTTCACAGATCATTTGCTGCTCAGACAAGGGATGTTAAATGCTTTTACCTCAGCTGTGAAGCGGCTAAATAAAGGCTCAAACTTCTTGCTGTAAATCCAAGATTTGTCTTATAATCGAGATGATTAATGGAAATAAATTGTATCTGTGATGAGCCTGCATGTCTTTGCGGTTCAGAGAGGATAGGTTATATGCAAGCGTGCTGGTGTCGTTCTGGGACGTGGAATCCCAGCAGTGTCAGGAAAAAAATGAGAAACAATTAAAGGATGTTGCTTTCCTCTCAGTCAATTTGAATAGATAAAACGCTGGAATTAAATCTTGCTTATGGGACACAGCCGATAGTGCGAGCATGCCCATTTGGTGCGAGTCGACTGCTACAGGTGTATTGATATAATTGACTAAATGCAAACATAGTGTGAGGGGTTGCTAAAGACTTCCAGCTTCCCCTGTCAAACAAACTTCCCCTCCTTTTACCTTCCCTTTATCTTTTATTTTGTCTTTCCAGTTGACTCGCTCCTAATTGAAGAGGGTGTTGGTTGCAAGTCAACACTGGTGAATAAGGTCCTGACTTTTGCAAGATTTTTTTTTTTTTCTTTGTTTAGAAAGTTTGGGATGTTTGCTCTGAGAGAATGTTTTTCCTGGCCCCCCAAAAGGAAAAAAAAAAAAGCATTTTACAGAAAACAATTTTTTCTTGTAGATTAGTATTTAAACAGTCCAAGATGTGCCATGTCAGCGTAAAATATACATTTTTACCCCTTCACTATTTGTTTAGCTGCATAGGAGAAGCTAAATTTGGCTTTTGACAGGAACATGAACATAGTAATGAAAACCTATGAGGAAAACATCTTGTTTTGATTTGACTCTTTAATGTTGTTTCATTTGGATTTCTCTAGGGTAAATAATTTTCCTCAATCCCATAATATTTCTAAAATCCTTCTCCTTCACTCAAACTCTATTTATCTTACTTACCTTCTATGTATTTTCTTCATGTTCTTCCTAGTATTTTTTCTGTGTACATACAATTCTAAAAAAAAAAACAATTCTATTGACATGAAATTCAAACCAGATTTTTAACAACCAAACTAATCCACTTACAGATTAGTTTGTAAAGTTTGTATAGGAAGAACTACCAGAACCTTAATGATCTGATACTGGTGAGTTGTGTAAAAACAGTGGGTCAATTTACAATTTAGCACTTGACTAGTTTAGCCATGCAGGAGATATCTGAAAAAAACAAAATAAAAAAAAAATAAATAATGAATGCATCATTCTTTAAAATGTTCAACATCTATTTTCATCCCACTTAAAACTGCAGTACACAACTTTTATTAAAAATGTATTGTTAAGGAAGAAATTCTAAAATAGGTTAACTTTGGAAAAAAGTTGGCTCTCTCTTCCTCTGGATCCCAGGTCCTCTCGGCGGGCCACGCGTGGCCACAAGGAAAACAACAATGCGTGTTGACATCACAGAATTACAGAGTTTAATCCAATATAAGACAATGCATAAACTTAGAAGTAAGACAATGCACAAACTTACACCAGAAACTGCAGAACAACGGAGACATACATTCATTTACCTGACATAAATGGAAAAGAAAGAAAGAAAAGCAAAGACGTGCAAAGACATCTTTGGAGAATTGCAAGGGCAAATCTGATTTGTTACTTCTGTGTAGAAAGTTTTATCCTCTTGTATTTAATTTATTCAAATAAGGCGTATCTTTGCTCATCCAACCAGGAGCTATCTCTGACCCTCTCTCAAGCCAGAAACCCCTGCCGTGTTTACGGCCTTTCACAGATGAGTGTGAAAAGCTACAACTTCCACTGTATTGTTTTCCCACAGACAAAAGGCAGTTCAAAACGATCCTAGCAAACCATCTGCTGTAACTACAAGTAAAATAACAGTCAAAGAGCCAGAATACATTACTAATTTCAAAACCACAATTAGGCCATTTGAATCAAGACATGTTAAGTTTTAAAACTAGCTCATTTCAAATTTATTTTCTCAACAGTATGCATTTTTTTTTACATATTTGTTGAAACTGTCACAATGTGTTTGTGTTAAATTTCATTTTCAACACAAATTATAACTATTGACGTTGATCTGTTCAATCCATGCTTTATGTACTTTACAATTAACATCTGCCAAGATAGAGTGACTTAATAGCATTCACTAGCTCATCTTTAGCTTATTTGTAATTGATTTGTTTGGGTAACAGGACCAGATGGGAAACAAAGACATCCCCGTCCCACTTCACCCTCCTTATGAAATTGTAAAAAATCCCACATCATCTCCAGACCTGAAAGGATATATTTTTCTCTAACAAGTTCTATGTCTGCCCTGTGGTGTCCTCCCAGGGCCAGGAGGCACTGTGATCAGATGACTTCTTTGAAGCAAAGGAAAAAGCGGTCACTCTGAGCTCCCTACGCATGAGTGAACCCTTTACCCTATTTCAAAGGTAGGGCCCACCTACCCTCAGGAGAAATGTAATTTCCTTAATTTCCCTGACGGAGAAATCCACCTTTATCTGGTTGACAATCATGGCCTCAGACTTAAAGAAGCTTACTATCATTGGGGTCATTTCACACACTGCTGCAAACTGTTCCAGTGCAAGCTGAAGATGCCAATAGCATTACATCATGTGCAAAAAGCAAAGAGAGGTCACTGAGGTTTCCCAAAATGCACATACTTCTTTTTAGAACTTTATATAGAGAGCCTATCCATTAACATCACAAACAGGATTGCATAACTGGGAAAAAGCTTTTTTTTTTTTTTTTTTTTTTTTCTCACAGAGAACCCATCCACAGCTCTCTCTTTCCTTAAACAAGGATTCCAGTAATATTATCTAGATCCACAAAGTGCATGTGAAATAAGCAAACTGTTTGCAGGCATTGGCAACAAATCAGCAAATGGATACACATCAAACTTCAAAAACAGCTCAAGCGCACTTTGAGAATCAGACCAGTTTGTCTTTAACATGTATATTTTAAAGTTTGCAGTTTAATTTTACTTTCAACTTTCTGTTTGAATCAAAATGGATAGTACGTTTCATGGGGTTATTTAGAGCTTTAAAATGATCATTAAATATGCAAAGAAATTAGTCTTTTAACCTGAGGTGTCCAGTTAAATTTTGCTTCTGACATCAGTGTGTCAGTGTGCGGGCGGATTGCTGAACTGGGTGAAAACAATCCCTGAATAAGACGATGATTTTGCAGATGCGTCCACAAAAGACTCCACCAAGTCCCATTTTGTTTGCAGCAAATTTTGCTTTACGTGCCGCCAGACAGGAAATCAGCGCTGCAGCAGCTGTCGACGAGGCTTTCGTTTCAGCAGGAGGCCGGTAGGTTACGGCTCGCAGCGTACGGAGCGCGGGGAGACACAAACAGATAAGATGAGGAGGATGTGTGTGTAAACAGATGGCTGTAAACAAAGTAATGAAAAGTGACTAAACTCAACACTCGATCGCTAGCTGAATGTTGCTCCTTTTGGAGTCTCCAAGGAAATCTGCGAAAAGAAATGCTCCTAGCATCTTGTGTATGTCTAAGACTTCTCTTGCAGTCTCCCGGGTTCTCCTCCTCCTCCTCCTGTATCCCTTCCTAGGGAGGTGACACTGCCCTGATGCTGCTGAGCTCAGAAATAAATAAACTGAGGTTGCCGCTGCTGTTGTTACTGATTCTTGGGTAGGATTGATCCCTGGCGAGATGTGGACTGTCTTCCATCTGCTCACTGCTAATTAACAGACAAGAGCTTCCCAGAAGAGAAACTTGTGTCGCTCCTCCTCCTCCCCCTTTACCTCCTCCTACTCGGCTGCAGATCTGCAGGGAGACAACACACCAGCCTCAGCAGACACTTCAGCCTGCGAGGTGAGACAACCAATCAACAAGCACCATCACTTTAATCAGTAGGAACTTACACTGACATAAGGAAAAAAAAAAATCTTGTGAAGGAAGTCTATTTGTGTTCCTCTCCGAGGAAGCTATTGAGTTATCTGTTCGTGTGTGGCAAACAATACCCTTATATGTATTTACTGGGAATCAGGAGAGGCAGAACCTGCTGTTGCAAGGTACCAGAGCAATTCTTTCACTTATTGACACTGTGAGAGTGTTTCTACTTTTCCTTCCATTTTAACTATTTGAATGGACTTGAAAGAACCTTGGCCCTCTCACTGTTTAAAGTACCTTTTTTTTGCACTCAAAAACCTAAATATGTTTCATTCCTTATTTTTTAGTATTTCTGGGTGACTGTGTTATGTGCGCCTGACAATAAACACTTATATGAAAACTTCTGAGTCATAAAAACATAGTAGGAGCAGGAGATAAATGTATGCTTGTGTCTTTTTCACATGTTTTTTTTTTTTAATATTCATATTAATGCATCTCGTTGTGGTCGGGAGTTAGACATTTTGTTCACAGGATGGTAGCGTAAAATGGTTGATGCGTTTGAATGCGTTTCCTGTTTGAATTCTTAGCTGTGAAGGACACAATGGCTGTCACAAGCAGAGGGTGTTTCCAAATAAATGTTGAGATATTTTTGTGTCACTATATTTAAGGATTCAGCAGTGAGTATTTTAGAAAAATGAAATATTTCTGAAAAGGATAATGAAGCATATGTGTTTTGTGTGGTATCTTGGTCTACAACATCCATTATGAAACCATTTGAGTACTTCAGGTGTCAAGAGTGCAGTGGGATATAAGTGTTTATAGAAAGATGCTTGAAACAATACAACTTATTTTCCCGTGCTTGTTGTAAATTAGCTTTTTGTACAATTTCTTTAGTGTACAACCAAAGCCCACTGTCATATTTGTTGTATTCCCCTTTATTTTTAAATTTTCCTTCACATTCCAGTGTTTGAGCTTGTTTCCAAAATTTTCCAGAATTTGGTATTTCCATTATTAGGTCAAAAGTCAAGAGCAAAATACATTTTTGCTCATTTTGTCTTCATGAACAATGAAATCCTTCAAATTAAGAGTCCTGATAATTGTTCCCTGCAAGTTAAAACACTTACCCAGGTGAGCCTGGGTAGGTCAATTGAAACCGCAGACATACAGAGACATAAAGAGAAAGCTTAGATCACATTTGTTATATGGATTTTTACTTTGGGTGCATTGTTGAAACAGAAGAGTAGTTTTCCATTAAGTAATCGCATTTCAAATGATATGAAGTCGAGGTATTCACCTATATTAATCTATGGTAGACTTGCTGCCTGTCCTGGGTATACCCCGCCTCGCCTCTTGCCCGATGACCGCAGTAGATTGGTACCAGCCCTTCTCACGCCTCTGCAAAGATAAACATGTTACATAATGAATGGATATTCATTTAACGTCCTCTAAATAAGGCATATCGGGGTACAACAAATTGTAAAAGAAAAAAAAAAAAACATAATTGTTGCACATTGCAATGGGTCTGTTTCTTCTCCAACACCTGAAAAAACATTCGACTTTTGGGGATACTAAACCAAAACGACTTTAAGTACTTATTTTCTCTGACACCAGTCAGGACTGGGGAAAGACTGGTCAAATCGCCTTACCACCTCCTTCTCAGGCATGCCTTTGGAATATGTTTAAAATGTGGTTTTCAGTTCTCTTTGCAAAAAATGGGGAAACGTCCCTGGGAAAGATGTAATCTTGAAGGCTTCATATATTACATGTTTAGTTTAAATTTACATTCAGCGTGGCAGTGCTCATTTATTGTTGAGGCTCTAAACCCTAACAAAATAAAAAGGCTGATGCATTTATTTGATATATATCATGTATGAAATACAATATTTGTGGTCAACCGCTCACTCTTTGACCATGGAAGCAATTTATTTATAGGCCCGAAATACATTTCCCACTATGTATTTATGTGCAGCTGTCTTTACTTACAGCAGAGAAATGCATAGTCAGTCCTTAGAGTGCAGAGCGCACAGTCGGATCTGCAGAACATGCAGCGTCTGGAAATCAGCATTTATGAAAGAGCTGCTGATTCAGGCCCAGGCGCCATGATTTGCAGCCCAGCTTCATTTGCAAAAATCATGACCGGGGCAATATGCCCCACGATCTGTGTGTGTATGTGTGTGCGAAAGCAGGAAGACAAAAAACAAGGCAGAATTATAGCCTCTTAAAGGGTCTTTTCCCTGAAATATGAGAAAAATATTTCATGCTAATATGTTTTGAAGGGACAGAGATCCTATAAAGCCAAACTCAGCTAATTGGAAATGGAATCAGTTTAGTGCTTGAATGGCTTACCATGTTTTATATTTTTATGTTTGTGGCTTGCTTTTAAAGTGGGGTTATTATATAAACTCATCTTTCTTGAGCTTTGTATCATGTTTTGCAATTGCCTCATCAGGAACATACCTGGAGTTTTTGTTTGATTCTTTCATGCATTTTTGAGAAATCTATTAATGTCCTGCGACAGCCATTCGGGGGTTGGCTAAATGCTTGCTCTGTAGACTGCAGCTTCTCCTTGAAACTGCGGTCTATAGCCGAGCGTTAGCCTCACCGAGGCGTGTTCATGTTATGTCCGTATGTAAGTCCGTAAGGCTCAACATGCCTCCCCATTCACTTTCTATGGAACTAGTGTGATGAAGCGACTATTGCTTACCCTCCTCTAGCCAAGTACATGACCAACAGATGTCATGTACAAACAGAAGCGATTGGGTAAATCAGATCCAATCGTTTAAAAGTTCAGCAAAGCCCCATGCGTCATGCAAACAATCGTTTCTCAAGAGCTGAGGGTCCAGAACCTCTGTTTGAAGCAAAGCATAGATCTAGGTGCTTGTTTTTATCAGTCTGTGACTGAATCTAAGTAGAAAAGGTACAACTGAACCGGAACAGTATTTGTCAGATCATTTATCTCCCCTGAGCAATCAGTTTACTTTCCTTATATGTCCTACGTAACACATGAACAGTAACATTTAATTGTATTTCTATTATTATTATGTTAAGTGTGAAACAATAACATGGGCAATTAAAGTGCATTAAGTACTTTGCAAAGCTGATTTGTACTCTTCTTATTGTGCAATTTCACTGGATTGAAAAATATCTCCTTCACTAAATGAGTCCATTGGAGAAAAATATCAACTGCTCACTGAATATTTTATTTGTAGTCTCCCTAATGCTCACGGTCCTAACTGGCATTTAAAATGCTTTGTGGGGGTTTATCAGTGCTCCAGGCAGATTGGAAGGGGTCTGTATCCTAAACCTTTTGAAGTTTCCTCTCAACTGAAGCTTCCAACTCATCACCTCTGATTCTGTCTTCTATTTATGCTGAACAAAAGGTGGGATTAAAGCAGCTCACCCTCTGTGTCATAGGCATCCATCAAAGGCTTCCTCACCTGACGCTGCACTCTCTGAAGCTTCACGGTTCTGCAAACTAACACTTTTATTCATGTAACCTTTGGTGGTTTCACATCTTTTTCTTAAATCGTTTTAGGTGCTTGGCATCCCATTTGAGAGAAGCGGGGATACATAAAACATGTAAAAAAAAAAGTTTTTGGTTGTGCTGCAGAAGTAAAAGTACAGGACCATCTTTTAAATCAAACAGATAATTTTGTGTGTCATCGCTGAGAATAGAAATTGGAGAAACACATCAGCACAAATTAAAACTGAATCATTCTCAGGTCAAATGAATAAATGCTCTGTTTGCTGCTTCGTACGGATATCATGAAAGCAACTGTTGCTGAGCATCAATCTGTGAAACAGTGTAACTCCATTTTCAAACATCCATCCATCCATCCATCCATCCATCCATCCATCCATCCATCCATCCATCTTCCGCTTATCCAGGGTCCGGTCGCGGGGGCAGCAGCTTCAGACACATTTTCAAACAATCAAGCCTATTATTTTACAATGAGGAAGATAATCTTCAAGTAAAAATAAAATAGGACAGCTGCTAATGAAGTGATAAAATATAAAAGACCTCAGTTATCATGTGAAATGTTCAAGTCTTGAGAAGATAGTCAGGAAAAAGACTAAACAAATATGGCTTGCTTGACTGAGCTATTGTGATTACAAAAAGACAAAGGTTTGCAAAGTTGTAGCTGAACAAATGAAAATATTTATGAACTGGTGCTTTCTCTTTGCAGATAAGACCAAAAAAAAACGATGTTTGGCCATAAAACATTGCACCTTTGAGTAAGCCAGAATGATGATTCCAGAATGATGATCCCACAGGCAACACCAAACCTAGAAAACAACGGATGAAAAGAATCAACGGCAATGGCCCAGTCAAAGCCCAGTGACCTCATTTTCACTGTTAATTATGTTGGTGGGCAAAATTCTAATTCAAAGTGGGAGACACATGAAGTCATACAAACAACCACTGAGAGTTATTGCTGCCCAAGGTTGTTCTGTAAGCTAATGTACAATGGGGGTGGACTTTTTCTCACATAGTCTTATCATTTTTGTTTACTGTTTTGAACACCTCTAGACTAATTATTTTTAATTTTTCCAGGAAAGCTGAACCTGCAAATATTAAAGGTCAGAGTTTTTCAATGGAAGTAACTTACAACAAAGTTTTTCCACTTATTTCCAAAGCTATTCAATACAATAATTATACTAATGATGAAAAAAATTCTCTTTTAGGAAACATTTTTCATCAAGTTTAAAAAGTTTTTTGGGAAACAAAAATAAGGAAATGTTATGATAAAATCTAAAGAAATAAAAGCACAGAGAGAACCCCAAATATGAATTTAAAAACAATGTTGATGTGGAAAGAAAAAAAAAGAAGAGTTATTGAAGCTCCTGACTCGTGAGTAACATCAGCGGTGCTCACTAATTAGCGGCACTACCTGCTAAAAACGTAATCTGCAGAGGTGATCAAAACTCTTTTAATCAGCTGTGCATACATAATGCTATGAAAATAAAGTGTTGCAGCACTGAGACTACAATAAAAACAACAGTAAAATATATCTGAACGCGACTGGTCCTGAAAGTTTCTGCTGGAATGAATCATTTGTTAATTTTCATGAATAAATTGTCTCGTCATGCATTAAAAAACAATCCTAATGAGGAAATCACTCTTTGTTCTTTCATCTGAGATGGTGTGTGTGGATGTGGGTATGTGTATTTGTGAGGGAATTGAAACTCAGTTCCGTACCTCAGTTCTGTCTCTAAAACATGAAGCACAACTACATCAGTACAAACTCTGAAGCATACTTTTCTAAAGAAATATCCAGACTTTTGACATTTTTGTGCCAAATTTCGTGCCTCATTGTTAACACTTTAATTCTTTTAATTTGGAAATTGTGGAAGGCGCTAAATGACCTGTTAAAGTAATTTTAAAAGACAATTTTGTGAGCAATTGAAAGAAAATCAGGATTACCGGTAATATGCTTAATGATTATAACAGTCTTTCACTGAAAGCAGTCGGTTGTGAAAGCACCGACTGCTTTCACAACCTATAATGAATCAGAATACCTACAAAAATCCCAGACTACAGGTGTAAAATGTAAAGATTACTTAGTACTGTGCTCTGAAGCATGCCTTATCATGAATTAAATAAAAAAAATATATACATATATTTTAATTAGAATATATATATTCTTTTTTTTTTTTTTACCTTTTTAATATGCACGAGTCCAGGCAAACACAAAGAAACACAGGATGCGTCAGCTGCATCTTTACCTGGTAATAATCCTGGTGATGTAGCCATATCCCAAACAGCATAGACTAGCCAACTCATTGCAAATTAAACTTTTTATATTTCTATCATTGGTATGAATGTTGACCAAATTAGAATACAGAACAGTAATTGGTTCTTTATTTATTTTATCAGTGAGCAGCTTACTCTAGATTTGATTAAAAGAAAAACGTTCAACGTTTAAATAAAGTTAGTAAAAAAATTGTTTACGTCGTTTAAAATAAGTTATCTTTCATTTGTTGGAAGTAATCAGTGAGAATTGTATTTTCCTACATGAGTATGGTCTGTGAAGGTCCCACAAAGTGAGTGGGAGTAAAAATAACAGCGCAAGGGAGAGATTGGTTCGGCGTGAGGATATAGTAGCAGGAGGAGCAGTTAGCTGATTTTAAGCAAGCAGTCTCAGAGTTGTTAGGAGAAGTCATAGTATACACTTATTCATAAGTTAGCAAGACACAGGAGAGTTTCGGCGTGAAACTATTGGACTGTGTATTTGTTTTCTGCCGCTGTGTTACTCGAGAGTTGTGGTGAAGGCCTAGCTGCGAGGCTAACCCATCTGTTTGCTAGTAAGGACTAATGTATTATATATATTACACTAATGTAAGCTGCCGTTTCACTGCCATAGTGGAATTTAAGAAGCTGCAGAAGACCGTTACTGGACTTGATAGACAGACCGACTCCAGATAGTCACTCTGAGTGCCCGTGTCGCGAAGAATACCTCTGGCTAGTGGGGGAAGAGGAGCAGTAGATGTGGAGGAAATTGGAGCACATGGAGATCACACAACTGCACCATTACTGAACTGCTGTGTTTTTGGGCACTGAGAGGTTTTTCTGGACCAACGGACGGATTAATCTGGATTAATGTGTTGGAACTCACAGTCACCTAAGGTACTGAGTTTTAATTAACTTCTCTGCTCTTTGAGTGAATAGACTGTGGACTGTTGAGTCTGTTGGACGTCTTAGAGCCGCTCTCTGAAGTGAACAGGAGAGAGATATTACCCCACCTCTTTTCTCTTTGGCTGCTCAGCTCTTACTCTCTCGTAGCTCCGCTGAATGGAGTCTGCTCTGCTCATAGCTTAACTTTTAGATTAGCATGGCAGACTTGTGGCCAAAAACGCGTCAGCATATGGGATCATACCATTATGTGAAAACATCTGTCTCCTGCTGACAGATGGTGGTCAGCAGGAGAGTCCTTTGCAAAAACCATAGATATAACTTACACTTGTAAGAGAGCACCATCTGGGTAAAGATTTTTGTTAATAATTAATATATTCATTAATGACTAATTATTATTGTTATAGATCTGCTTGATAGATTTGTTTTCATTGCTTTATTTTTTTTTTTTTTTGATAAAGCACTGCAAAGTTTATCAAAAGTTTGATGAAATTAAGTTTAATGAAAAAAAAATCATACAAAAGTAAGATTGTCTGCTTTTGTAACAGAACAAATGGTTTCTCATATGGGGAACCTGGAATGCAAAATGATTTATCATGTAAAACATTCTAAATTATGCTAATAAATGGGGCTGCAGATGATAATAAATTGGGAGCCAAAACAATTGGCTCTGCTTTGGGAGCCGAGCCACAAGAGCCGAAATTCCCATCACTACTATACAGGTCTGCAAGGTAGAGTATATTTTTGCTGGCATTAGGTTTAGTTTCTTAACAGTCAGTGGTCTATATAACTTATGGTTTATACTGTATTATACAGTGCAATGTTGTATTTATTTTTTTTCCTGACAACCGAAACCTACCATTTAATTATTTTATTATTCATTATTTTCCTAGATAAAGGACAGTATGTTCTGTTTTACATGCTCTATAGTGCAACTCACTTTATTAGCATTCATCTTAGTGAGTAATACTGATTGATCCAAAAATGTTAGAGATTAAATTAAATAGTATGAGAGTCCACTCCAAAAAAAGAATCAGAGCCTACTTATTTACTGATATTAGTTAAGTAAAGGCTACATTAAAAAAAAAAAAAAACATATGAGATTTAATGGCAAAATGTGAAACAGTTAAGATCAATATAGGGACACCCCACTGTAATTCTATGTAGCTGAGTGAAGGGTCTGTGGCTCTAACCATGCTATTACAAGGCAATGTGCCACCTTCTGGCAGGGAATGTAATTACAAATTAAGAAATGTTTTATCCAAAGTGAGTTACAGTTTCATTTAGACCAATATATATATATATATATATATTTTATGTGATTACACTTTAGTGTATCACAGGATGCTAATTGCCACTTTACAAGGACACTGTTAGCTGAAAATATATAAAAAAATAAAATAACTTTCTGTTCTATTCATTTATTTAAAAAAAGTAATTTTCATTTTTTTATTAAGTATTTTTTTTAGATACAAATGTTTTTCAACATTTTAGACTGTTTATTTGAAATACAGATTATGAAAGGCTAAAATTACAGAATTAAAAAAACATACAAAAAACAATTTTCCATTGTTGTTGTTTGATGTAAAAGTCGTTTGATTAAAAATATTTCCTTAGAGATCTGTTGTTAGAGAATTATTGACCAAGAATTTGTCTGCTTCAAATATGAATTCTGAGATACGAATGCCCATTTTATATTCATCATCCTCTGTGTCGGTGGTGGCATGCCGTTAGGGAAGCTGCAGAAAGGAATTGAGCAGGGAGGTTCAGGGGAATAAACTTTAATTATACATGCCAGTGTCAGGGATACAGAGTGACACACGGACGCAGTGATTGATTCGCCGTCAACAGGGAGGGGGAGGAAGAGGATGATGGAGGTATCCGCGGTGACGAGCACCAGGCCCTTCATCACTTGAGAGGCAGCAGGCATTAAGGCAGCTGTCAGGGACTTTGATTTGAAGTGGGAATTACATCTCATGCACACACACTCTCACATACTTGCATAACACACAGTCTCACACAAAACCTCGGCTTGCATAATGTACATGATGTGCTCACACACTTTCCACACACATGGCTGTTCCCTCAGGCTGGATGCAGCAGCAGCAGCTCCTTGACGTGACACCACATTAATAATTTGTTACCAGGAGTTCAGGCAGGAGGTGACTCAACGGCAACTCAAGGCTGAAAAATCTCATGGTTCACAAATACACCTCATGTAATGCTGATGGCACCATAAAACCAGAGCATGCAAACGCTACACCTGCAGGCTGAGGCCAGCTGAAAAAGCTGAGAAGCTGAAAAACAAAGAGCAATGCAAACTGTTCACATGCAAGGCTGGCGGCTGTAACATGTCAGGTGAGTGAGCTGTCATCCCCAGACTGCATCCACCTGATGGGATACACCTGCTCCGGAAAAGGGGTGACTGTAGTGATACGATTGCTTCTTCCGTCACGAAGTGCTGGAGTTTTTACAAATCCCAATATATAGGGCAGTACAGCCCGTGACATAAACAGCTGCTGTAAAGTTATACCCTGTATCATCCAATTTTGAACTAAAGGAACATCTAAACCCTTTTTTTACATTTACAGATAAATATGAAATTACTGTACAAATAAAGATGAGCATTTCTATAATTTGTACAGTTTAATCTCAAAACATTAAACAACACAAAAAAAATGGTAACATTTCAATGAATTTACATGAAAGATGTACTGTATGCATCGAGATGCATCATTCAATTTGCCAGAGATAAGTCAATCTTGGCTCATTAGGCTCTAATCTGTGATCTATAAGTCCATCATTATTCAATGGATCAGAACTAATAACTCACCATTTTTGTCGTTTGAACTTATCAACCAAAAGTTTGTACTTTTACCACATTTGCTTCTTTGCACCACTTTTGATAGATGCTGAAGATTTTCAAGCAGAAACACCTTGCTACTTTGAGTTGTCTGTCCCACTGGAGAAAGCTGCTGTGGCAAGTGGAGATCAAGCGAGTATGCAGTACACAACTTTGCTAGTGAAGTTTATGTACTCTCTTCTCATATAAAACTTTTGGGTACTCTTCCCAACTCTGGAGATACTTGGCTGAAAAGAGCTTTCACTGGTGGTACATCGGGAAAAGATATGGTTGATGATCACTGGTCAGTTGTGCTCATATCCTTGTGCATGGGCATTATTCCAGCATCCAACCTCATTATCTTTGACAACAAAATCTTAACTTCCTGCCTAGTGTTTCAAATCTACCAACAGGTGGCACGATGAAAATCAAACAAGTATTAGGTACTTTAGCTGACATTCATAAGTGTACAAAAACACAGGACGTGCTCTACTCCTGTTGCTTTTTAGAGTTGAACAAACGGGTTTTATCTTTGACAGAAGGTTCGGCAAACTTTGTTGCTGCTTCCTCTTGATAGAATCAACTTTAGCAGAGCTTAAGTAGCCACTCAGGTTGGCAGTTTTTATTTAGGAAGTGCAACTTCTCCTGCTGAAATGAGCTGAAATGTAGCCCTCCTTCCTTCAGCTCCCTCCCCGGCATATTGAACGATGTTATCGCAGCAGAAATGACAGCTCGGCTCTGCTTTATTTACTTTCCTTGGTGTGGTCAGAATGTGAAGCTCCTCATATTCAGACTGATGAGAGGCTGCAGATCAGCGTGTCATCAATCAGCCGGGGCCGAGCAAACATTAGCACAGCGAGAGTTAGGCGGAGAGAGTCGCCTCATTTGCAAAGTGAATGCACTCGCGTATTTATCCTGACATGGTTTATGATTACCAACCCCACCGATCCGCCCACATCCTCCCCCAAAGAGTGATGAAGGAATAATAAAACTCAGGAGGCAGCAGTTAGATAAAAAATAATAATAAAAAATACTTCAAAATCAAGTTTAGAGAAATTAAAGTTTAAAGAGATTATGAAAGCCTTCAGATGGTGGAAGGTTTGATCATAAGCAAACCACTAATGAACAGCTCATTATAAACCCCATCAAGTTAGAATATCCACTCCATGATGACGGAGGTGCAGTCAATTTCTTCTTGATATTCATATTTAAATCAGTCTATTATTTTCCGGATGGATAGGTTGGATAGAGGAAATGATTTGAACATGTGTAGAGGTGGAACAGTTGACATTTAGACGAAGACTGAGAAAGGAAAGGAGGAATACTGCAATAGACGGTTAAGGAGGCACAAAAACATTACGTTAACGTTACTGAAGTGACGTACTGAAGTGAATGAATCCAGATAATTTACTACCAGGAAGTTGGAAAAGTGTGTTGATTCCCATTTGATATCAAATCCCTGGATAAAGCAATTTTTCTACATTCTTTTAAACTTTTTAGAAATTTAAGATCATGCAACTTAAGAATTGTGAAGCTTGACATCTAACCTTTTTGGCACTTTTGTGATGAGCTCATAAAAGAATATCTATTGGCCAGTGATGCTACGATCAATTAAATGATCTAGTCCTGGCGCAATTTTGCCTGCATCACAAAGGAAAATAACTCGTGCTGCATGATTTGTTTTTCCGCTGCATCTTTATTTGTGACATTATTTCAATAGCTCTTCTCTCATCCTCACAAGGTGCTGCCGCTGCATCTCTCAGCATGAACTTGCTGGTGCATGCTGCAATGGACCCCCCTGAATGTTCATGTTATTATCCAAGGATGTGGACTCATAAAACTATGTTTGTAAAATTGCTCTCAGCCTTGATGTGAATTGGAAAATGATAGCACTGGTATGGGTTCAGCCGTTTCTAAGACATTGGGAATTAATAAAGGCAGTTATTTTTCTATGCACCAACTTAACGGGATGAGTAGAGGTAAGGCCCGTGCCCTTTACAGGTGTTCTATGCCCTTCCACTTTATAATTGGATATGTCATTTTTGGTGGCACCAATTGTCTAAATGTTTTCAGTTAGTGAGTTTTTCACACCGCCATGGAAGAATTTTGCCCTAATCTTTCTTGCTAAATACTTGTAGTTATGCTACACTGGGAGGTTATTGAGCCTCAACTGCCCATTTAATATTATGCCATGTCATCTAAATGGGATTTAAGCCTGAAACTTTGCATGGAAGTGAAATCACAATGCAATATTCTTGATAACATGCAATGGGACAAAAACAGTTTGACCTTGTGAGATTGGTGTCCAAATGGTCCAAGAAAGAAATAGCAGTGAAGGAGGAACAAGATCAGTCTACAATACTTGTGGTGAAAGAAAAAAAAAAGGCACTGTTTGAAACAAAAAGAGAAAAGCGGGGAAAAAAGGACAATACTGGCTAATCATGGAAAAACAGGAGCCGGGAAAGGAAAAAAAGACGCAGGGAAAATAGGAAACATGCAAAAGAGCAAGCGGGTCCTCAGAGGTTAATCCGTTCTTTCATGTTCAACATGAACTAAACTCTAAAATCTATTAAGCTACAGTTTAAAGCTCTAGTCAGAAACATTTTCGGGGGAATTTTGGGACTGAACTATGTGACAAGACATGTAATTAACTGCAGCTACCGCATGTAAAAACACATTTTATTTTTTTCTAATCTCATTAGGAGATTAGGAAGCCTTAGGAAAGCATGGCAGTGTGCTAGCAGTGCAATAAAAATAATAATTTCCTTTTTAATGGATTTCATTTTCATTGTCTCTTTTTAAAATATTTGGGGACGTCCTGGAGCAACCTGTTTTGCTGGAAAATGTGCTGACACACATATTAGCTGCTAAAAAAAACAAGTAATAAAAACATATAT
>NW_006799974.1:612238-626827 GCF_000485575.1 Poecilia formosa
GCACTGGCAGCTTTTACTTTGAAAAGACGGCAGATCCATTGCAAAACAGCGGGTAACTTCCTGTTTCAAAATTATTATTTTTATTTAAATGTGGTGTGTTGTGAATGAAAATGTGAATTGTTATCTCTACTGTTGAATATATTGAGTTCATATATTGTTTTGAGTGTCAGTTCGGGGTTTAAGAAGAAAAAGTAACGGGTCATACCATTATAGTTCATGAAAGGTTTTCCCGCTGTATTTTAAGTATAAGTGATATGTTCTTGTAAAATAATATGCTTTGGGGCATTCAAACTTTGTTAAACAGGCGCTGTGAAGCACCGTGCGGAGAAAGAGCCTGTTTTTGACTTTTTTTTTCCTGCTGTTTAATGCAGGTATGTGATGTTTCATTGCTTTTGGTTTGAATATTTTGTCTAATTCTTATTTTTTTGTTATTCATGTACTGTTTAAAATTATTATGCTCATCTTTGGGCTTTGTTATTCATTAAGTTGCACACGCGCGTCGCGCTTTTTCTGTTCGGATTCCGTGGGAGAAGGCGCTGTGAAGCATCGTGCGGAGAAAGAGCCTGTTTTTGACTTTTTCTTTCCTGCTGTTTAATGCAGGAATATTAAAAGTGCCGTCAAGATCAGCTGTTGTCTGGCTGTTATTCCCACAAGACACAACGCAGATTCAACTACGCTACACAAAGAACCAATTACAAATTTTATATGTAAGCCAGGTAATAAGAAAGTAACATTACAACCAACGCAGTGACTGGCAAAGCGCTACTAACTGAAAACTGGGCACATCTTGGCAAGATGTGCTATGTCCTTAATAAATGGAAATCAGGACAAATGGAGGACAAGCTGGCCATATCCAGCAGATGAACAGCATCTAAAAGTCATGTCTTTGAGAAAGAAAAGAAAAATCAATCAAACACCTGACACAGAACCTAAGAGATGCATCATCCTTCATTTGATCGTCCATTACATGCCAAGTTTTTAGCTAATAGCTCTGCAGGAATCACCTTGTCAGTGAAAAAAATAAAAAATAAAAAATGTGTTATAGTTGGCATGTTTTGTAAATGCATTTAAAGCTAATTGTGTCTTTGTGACAGGCTGCTGGTGACAAAGAGCCTAAAGATCCAATTTAAAGCTGGCCCTTTCCTAAGTTGGCTGTTCTGTGTTGGCACAATGCTTCATTCACTGGGTTTAGGGGCCTTTTTAATGCCTGGATGATGCACAAGTCAGAGTTGAGTAGCTTAACAAGCTAAAAACACTCCAGAAACTTCTCAAGCACTTAACTGGAATGTAGATGAGCAAAAAAGATGGACTCCAAAAAAGTACTCATATTTAGTTGATATTATCATTATAGTGCTATGTCACTTCAAATTAAACAGATTTTTGTTGCTAGAAATGATGCAACTTAATTTTGTAGTTCATGATGGTTGACTGTAACTCAAGATTGTCAAGAGTTGCAAATGTTAAAACGGTTTACATTAACCATCCTGTCTCAGAAGCTGGCATTGTCCTCATACACAGACACTGTACAAGGAGAGACTGTACTACTTTCTGCAGCAATTCAAGAAGTACAACTTGACTTGATGAGATGCTGGTTATCTTTAACACTGCAATACGTCTGTCTGGTGTCCGTCCATCAAAGTGTGGTTTGGCTAGTCCAACGAACAGGACAGGATCAGACTAGAATGAACAAGAAGGTCTGCAAAGAGGATCAGGGCTGACCTTTCCTCCATCCAGAATTGGCACAGGTCTAGTATAAAGAAAAGGGAAGGTAAAATCTCTGCTGAGTCCACACATCCTTTACACAAACTGATTAGTTTTACCTAACATCAGTAGAATAGTTTATTTTTTGTTTGCTTTTTGGTCTTTAAGAAGTTCAAGTGACATAGTAGAACGCTTCAAGGCATTTAAGTATACAGCAAATGCCAGGTCCATCTTGCCACCAGTGTGGCCAGTGTACAGTTTTGCCAAGATGTGCAACAGGTGGGTGTCTGCACACAGAGTGGGGGAAAGTGTTTTGGTGCAACAGAGAAGCCAGTTTTGCCCCCCCCAAAAAAACAAAAAGGGAAGGGTAGACTGGACTTCTGAAGGAAGTACAAGAAAGACTGTTAGAGATATTTTCTCCTCTTGTTGATAGCTTTGAACATCTCAGAAGGAAAAGCTTACAGCTATCACAAGTCTTATGTCAGGCTAATGGTGACACATTGTGTTACAATCATTGACTTGGGTTGCTTCTTGTCCAAGGGACTGGGCTTCCAAGTGTTTTCTTTGTTTTTTTTTTTTGTTTTTTTTTCCCTTTCAAGCTGAAGTTCTGCACGAGTTGTAGCAATATTGTGCATAAAAAGCTGAGAAATATCTAAACTTAAGTTACAGATTAAAATTAGAATGGATGTTTAATCATTTTCTTAATATTTTCTGAAGGTAAACGAGCTACCAGGCTTGTCACTAGTTGAACCATCTGTTGTGTTCTATCTACCATGAACTCTTCAGTCTTATAAACTCATGAAGACCAGAAACAAAACAGTGATAAACAGTCAACCTGACTGGTTGATACCCCAAACATTGTAATTGGTGATGTGACACCTCTGTGTATAAGTTGTCACTTACTGTCTCTTTTTGAAACTGTTAGGAAAGTTAAACACATGTGCAATGCTCCTCTAAAACTTTAGGAGTGAATCAAAATCATGCATTCACTATAGATGTCTTCCGTTAGATGTCTTCAAAATAGTTACATTTTTACACTTAATTATTTATTAAAGTGCATCTATTTCTGGTGTTATCATGTTAATCTGTGGACTTTGGTGTTAACTGGTGTTGTATGGGGAAAACAGTATGTTTTGGAGGGGGAAAAAAAAAATGATGTCAATAAGGTCCTTTATTTTCTGTACTATTTGCTGTTGAGACACTGAACAGATGGTCTAGTCTATTTTTGTTGAAGCTTTTGTAACCTTTTCTCAACAAATAAAAACTGACGTTGCCATCTGTTAGAAGCTTCAACATTACGAAGTATGCCACCAAAAACTCCCCAAAGCCAGAGTCTCGAGGCCAACCGACTTGGCTTCAAGACACAGATAGGGAAAAAGAAGCAAAATAGAAATGAGCAAAGCAGATTTTGTTAAATTGTTAATTTTAGTCAGAAGTGGACTTCAGGCATCTAAAAATGTGCGCATATCCTCATGAGTAAAAGCTCTACGATTAATGTAGTTTTGTCTTTTGATTTTGTTTTAGCTGCATAAACAACCAATCAGTTTAATAGTGTTTATTAAAATGTAACTTTTATTTTTATTTTGATAATGTTGGATACTGCACACAGTATCTGCAGTGTACTTGTGACATATATTTTCTTTTAAAGTGGCTTCCAACTTTGGCAGTGAAAAAAAAAAGAACTAAGTGTGGAATTATCCTCAAGTGCTTCTTAGTTTCCAGACGTTTTCGAAAAGTATGTCGGGAGAACATTTGCGATTCTTAGTATTACTATTTCTAAAAGAAATAAGTAGAATTTGACATTTTTATCTGATTAAAATTGATTGAGTATGAACATAAGTCAGTATATGAATACAATCAAATGTTGGTTCTCTGCACTGACCTACTTTGCCCATGTTTAGATGTTGTGTACTCGTGATGAAAAAAAGCCTGCATTATAACACAATTAGTCCTAGAAACATATTCCAAGATTTCATCAGAGAATACTTGTATGTAAGAAACTGAGGTAATACAGATTTATTTTTAATCAATGCAGAAAAGTAATAATTTTTCTTGATGTGTTTGCTTCAATGGGAATATCTGTGAGTGGTTTCTGGGAGGCCCTCAAGCCAACTCCCTCCCTCCGCCCCTTCTTTGCTGATTATCAGCCCTACTTCACATCAGCTGAGAGTAATTTGATTATTGCTGAGTCTTCGGGGGTTTTGCAGTGATCACTGATTTACTTAAAGGAAAGAAAAAAAAATCAATTTATTTTCCCCTGAAGGAGGCCTTCAGTCTAATTTGATAACGAGCAGGACGAGTCGCCGCCTGACAATCATAGGAGTTGCTATAATAAATTCTGAGATGAGACTAGCTGTTGTGGCAGAGTGACACAACTTACACATTTCATCTAAAGTCAAATTAAAAGCTAAACCTCATTTAAAAGGACTGTGATATTAGTGTTTACTCTTTGAGGCACTGAGATATCACTTTTATGAATGTCATTGTATCCAAACAGCTTAGGATTGATTTCTGTCTTTTCAAGAAGGAAAAAAAAACTCAGTGCAGAGACTTGGAACTTGCTTAGGGTTAGGGTATTAGTAACGAGTGGAACACAGCCTTAAAAAAATATATATATACAATAAAATTACTAAAATTACTGGACAAATGAAGGACAAAATGCAAAACAAAATCAGGTTCTTCTATACTGTAGTGTAATAAATGATGATCCTTCCTAAACAGTTCAAATATCTGCAATAGGTGAACAGAGACATCTGTGCAAATAAGATCTACTTTGTCAACGTAAGATAAAAGGTGACAAGCTGTGCCATAACATTAGGGACAAAGCAAGAATTATTGCCATCAAAAATAGACTCAAAGAAAATATTTTAGCAAGGGAACCCTGTCTACATTCAATAGCAGGGATAAGCTCAGCTATTTATTTATTTATTTATTTATTTTTTTACCTTTGGAAACAATTTAGACTTGGATTTGCCTGCAGTTTGCTCCAGTTTGAGGTAAAGCAAAGATGTTGGTTACACCAGACCAAATACCAGGACTATCAACATCCAAAGACATAGAATACAATTTAACATCATTAGCATTCAGCCTCTATTATTCATGCAAATTGTAAGGAAAGTAGGTCCTATGACAGGGCCTTGTAGGACATCCTGAGATGTGTGAAAGTGTGGCACAAACTGTTAAAACAGATAGACAGTCACTTTGTCTTCTGTCGGGATAAGAACAATCTTTCAAATTCAACCAGGTTATTTGTGTTTGGGTTAATTTAGATGGTAAGATCTGCAGAAACTGTTTAAGTTGCAAAAGGAGGTGAAATACTTCATTGTCACCACAGAGCTGACAGCTGTAACAAAAATAAAGGGCAAACGGTAGCAGCTCTATAAACCGGGAAGACTGTGTTTGAGTGTCCTCTAAAGGCCCTTTCACAGCAGACCTTTAACAAAAAATATACAGGTTGTAAAAGAAGAAGAAAAAACAAATGTAGCCGGTTTTATTTCATTGTCAAGTGGATTTTGGGGTCAATCTTAAGTGGGATTAAGGAGTATTCAATCAGATGTCAAAAAGCCTGGTCTAAATAAAGTCCATCAGGCCTGGCAGCTAACCCAGTGTGTGTTGTTTGTGTCTGTGTGTTTGCAGGGTTGGCACGCTGATATCTCAGCGTCTATGGTGCGTATTATACTTTGATCGGGCTCCAGATTTCAGTAGCTTTGACAGTAAACTTTGTCCTTCTGCTTTTGGCTGTAACTGTTACGAAGCAAAGCAGGGCTAGGGGAATTGTTGGGGCTCCTCCAAGACCCTGCAGGCACAGAAATGGAGCGCACCCTTGGACGAGCACTGATTAGTATTTGATGATGGCTATCCTCCCAGGCGAGGTTTGGACGGCTGACCTACTTTGGCCTCACTGGTCAGAGAGGGAGACATTCCGTCCTCTGGCCTTAAAGCAGGCGATGACTCTATGGGTTGACTCTCCAAAAACACCCCACAGCAGCTCCGACTCATGAGCTGTGGTTTTGGGAGTGTGAGGTCAGTGCTGACAGGGATTTTGCTGTTCTTCAGCAGCTCTCTTTGTTCGTGCAGTTAGAAATGATGATGTACTTTCAGCCTTGATTTTCTACTCAAATTGCTTTTAGTAATTTGGGAGCAGTAACTCGATTTTTTTTGGTTTGTGTTTATGGATGGAGAGCTTCTCTCTGAGCAAAAAGGATTTTCTGAGGATGAGCGTCTGGTTTTACAACGGTGAAAAATGTAAACGAAAAAGAAGGCAAAGAATAACACAAGTGATGAGTAGAACAACATTGACTCAGTGGAACAGAACAAGAAAATACACCCTGCATTATTTCTTCCAAGTGGTTTTGAATTATTTAAACCTTTTCCAAAAACTCATTCATCTCAGTGAGGCTGAGTGAATTTTAATTTCTATAAAAATACAGATCATGCAATGCATCATGATGGTTAAAATTGATGACCTTTAAAACGATATATGCAACAAAAAAAAATACAGGCCTCTATATGTTACAGTCAGTGCAATATAAAGTTACATTTACATTTGTTTCATTTCTGTGTGGTATAGAAACCAGGAAATTAGGGATGTTCTCATCAGTTTTTCCAGAAAAAACAATCCTAGTGATTACCCAATATGAGTCCCAGTCTAATTCTGAATTAAAACTAATTAAATCAATGTCATTTTTTTTTCATGGTGCAGTAAAATTGCCACACTGTAGCACTTTACTTACCCAGCAATGATGTCCCAGATGCTGCAGTGTCTAGTATTCTTCCATTTCTTCCCTGTGACAAGTATTTTCTCCAAACTGGAGTTTCTGCAGGTCACTGTCAATAGACTGCTGACTGATTGGGCAAGCAGGTCACATGACACAGACAGACAGGAAGCCTAGTGGCTCCAAACAGGTTTTTCAGAAATGGGACCACTATATCCCAGTTTAAATGATTGAAAAAGATAGAACCCTCAAAATGAAACATTCCACATTATTTCCTGTTTCTATCTTTATATGAATCAAATTTTTTGTCACATCCATACTGTTGACAAAATAGGACAACATTTTGGATGCAGCACATATTGCAGATCTACTTGTTTATGTTGAGGGATAGTTTTTTTTTCAGACTCTCTTAATTAAAATCAACAACTGCTACAATCTGTAGGTGCTGTACAGCTATATAAGTGTAGTGAATGCATGTTTATTTTACAAATCCCTAATCACAACTAGACAATTTGTTGTGCACGACTGCAACTGATGTTCTGCAATAGAGAAATCACATCCACATCTCTCCTGGAAATATAAAATTCATAATGTTCACATGTTTGTATTTATACTCTGCCAAAAAAACAGATAAACTTCAAATTCTCTAAACCCCAGAAAACAATGTGAACTGTACCATCCAAACGCACTCTGATTGTTTTTAAATACAGTTTTGCCATATGAAAAAAATAAAATAAAAATACTTGGACAATGACAGGAGATTGCTAGTGATAATATTTCAACAGTCAATTGCTCTGTACAATAGCGATTAAGCTTTAGATAATTTGCTGACCAGATGAATAACTTAATTAACTTCTTAAAAGAGCTATTTATTTAAAAAATCTCATCAAAGAAACACATGACTACTTAACAGTGCCAGCACAAAGCCAAAACCTCATTTTTTTCTCTCTCTTATTTATTTTTGTTTAAGTTTTATCAATATTTTTGGATTAATTGAAAGCAATTTATTAGGTGTTGAACAGAAACAATCTGTAAAAATGGAACTTAAATAATATTTGTGCACACAGTATAAAGACAATATGTTACAAATTAATGACGTTAATAAAACTAACTACTTTAAGTATTTGCATAATCTTGTGACACCATCTTGGCGATGTTTCATGCAAACAAGTGTTAGAAAACAAAAGGCTTGTTGTGGTAGGTGCTTTCTGTGGAGCAGAGCTGCTTCCTTATGCTCTGTATTACCGTGAATTCAAAATGAACATGCATGAATGACTCATGAGCTCTAATGCGATTGCCTCTTTAGGCATTGTTTTCCCATTGTGGGTTTCTCTGCTCATGCTGTCGACACGACAAATGGAGAGTTTCCTCGCCCATTGGGTTCAGAGTTGCTACAATTTGGGTGGAAAGAATTTCATTGGCTGTGTGCATCACAGTCTGGGAGAACGCAGAGTACGTAACCATGTTTCATGTAAATAAGTCACTTAGGATTTCACTGCTGTCATGTTGTATTTTTTCCTAAATTTACAATAATGGATCATCCCTTTCAGGCCCCTAGGATGCCCACAGGCCCATGATCAGATCTGCTGTTGGAAATGGAAATGATGTGGGAAACTTGTGGGGCAAACAGGATAAAGCTTTCAGAAATGCTTTCATTCTGGAATCAAATGCTTAAATACAGAATGCATATTTGTTCATTCAGAAAGTAAATTAATACAGTCAAAAAAAAAGTATACTTCACTGGATTGTGGGTTTGTAGATAAATTATACTTAACTCAGTGTGTTAACTTTTTATTATTATTATTATTATTATTATTATTATTATTATTATTATTATTGTTATATACAGTATATGGAATAAATGCATGTTTTTATATGCTGTTTTGCAGTTAAGTAAATACTAAAGTGTTGTTTCATCAAGGTAAGTGGCTGGCGGAACCAACCCTCTATCAAGAGCTGTGTTGTTAATACAGTACATAGCACAATTATGGAGCAACAGAAACACCTTTTATTATACTGGATTGAAACAGATTGATGGGATGTAATTGCAGAAAACCCACTCATATTTGAAAAATGCATTAACTCTGTCACCTGAAATTAAGATGCAGAATATATCTCCTATACAATCATCTCAATCATGCCAATAGTTTTAGTTTTTTGGGTGTTTTTTCTAAGAGATGGATAAAGTTGATGTAGTTCCTAAGTTCCTTTGCAGAACTATGTGGTGGGATTTGACTGGTCCAGAATTTTTTTATGAAAATGAAAAAGGTAAAAATTAATTATCTCAAATTTCTCTTTTGATGTCTGCTCAAAACATTTATAAATTATACTGGTGCCATAATAAATACCATTCTTCCATTTTCTTACACCTTAGGGTTCCATTAGCTTCTTTCACTTTTTTTTTTCTTAGTTATTTAGGTGGAAGCAAACTCCATTGAGTTCCAAACATACTCAAGCAATCACTTTAAAGAGTGACATGGATTATACTGGACCCACAACCCTGCAAGTATAAATGGGTACAGACAGTAGATGGATGGATAACCTGAGAAACCTTAAATCAACACTGTCCCAAGAGACAAAAAGCTTCTAATCAGTGCCCAGCGTTTGTTCTATAAAGGCATATTTAAACAAGGTTTGAATAGCTCACGGTTGTGAGCGTGTTTTTATCCATGGGAATATCCAGTCATTGGACAACAGTAATGTTTATTCACCGTTGTCCAAAACCTGCAGAGTGGTACATTCATGTGGGGACCTAGTCTCCTCCTGTTTACCCAGCCTGTGTTTGCTAACAGTGCTAAGCTAACCACACATGATAAGATACTACACACAAACCGTCAGTCAGTCGAGCGAATCAGACGCCACAACAGCAAAATGCAGCAAGACAGAAACAAACATTCAGAGCATTTTTTAAGACAGCTCTTTGGTTTTACTGAAATACGTTTCACTCAGAAGCTTTAAGCGTTTGTATAAACTACTGGACTCAGCTATTCATGCATCACAACATCCTGTTCAGGGTCAGCATCACTCATTCTTCTTCTCTATCGAGACAGAAATGCATTAAAGTGAGGTATTTCTGTAGCTCACAACAGTTTTAAATTGTGGAACTTTATTTTAAATCATGGTAAAAATGCCACATTTGACAATCATCCTAGTTTGTGATGTTTGTTTTAGTGGCTGACATGTCAAAGCTAAAGAGATTGGTAAAGAAATTAAATGGTAATGTTACACTTTTCATGAGAAGAAAAATCAGACGGGAAATCAGGAAGTAATTTGTGGAAAATTGCAACTTTTGTCTGAAACTGCCATGGTCACTGGCATAGTTATCTGAAAGTATAATCACCATGGGAATATCCAGTCATTAAAACATTCAGGAAAGCAACAGGTTCTGTGTCCTAGATATAAGATATGTTGGTAAAAATCCACCATCAACCCCATTCTAAAAGGCTTATGTAAATAATCTTGCTAAAGCTGGTTAAAGAGTGTCATTCAACACTATAAAATTACGCCTGCGATAACAAAAACAGAAATGACACTCGGATAAGAAAATTTCATTACTCTAAAAGCAACTTTAAAGCCAGATGACAGTGTGGACACATGGGCAAAGAGCCTAAATTTGGAAAACATGTCCTGCAGAGGATATATTACAAATGTTTAAGTCCATTTTCCCCATTTTTAACACACAGACTATAAAACTGCATAAAACATGTTTCAAAAGGACCCAAAGTACACTAACTTCCTTCAATGATCCAAAGACATGACTAAAACGTTAGTTGGTAGTTGATAATTTGGCCATTAGCAGCTATTCCACTATTTGTTGGCTGCAAGAAAATATGTTCTCATTTAACTTAGTACAGTCATTATAATTGTTTCATGTGTTGTAAAAATAGATCTTCTGCATACAAATTACATGTTCCAAGCATTCATCACCAGCAGTGCTGCAGTAATTAAAAAATGTTAGGCAGATGAACAAAAACGTATGTGCTATAGAAAAATAGTTGTCATGATTACACTGTCACAGCACAATCACATAAATGCTCAGCAGTCTGCTGCCAGGTCACCTTACAACATAGAGATTTTCCTTTTTATCACAATTATTCATTGGCTTTAGCTTTTAAATGAAAGTACTTCAGCATTTACTGTGAACAGCATCTTAAATCATAAATGCCTTTCTGTTTACTTAGGACAAGAAAACATTTTTAGACACCATTTTACCTAGTGACCATAGTTTCTTACTATGTAAAACTCTGTCTTTTAAGATAATGCTTTTGTTATCATGTCAACTGAAACTGAATTTTAAAAACAAACCATTTAAGCAGTGTTACCTTATTCATGTCAAAACTAAAGACTTTTGCAATGGGGGGTATTTTCTCAAAGACTGTTTAAATAGGAGATGCACATCAGGGTGTATAAAACAGGCAAGGAGACTGAACAAGGAGATTCCAGTTTTTGAGCATCAATAGAAAAACTGGAAGCCAAGGTCTAAACAAACTGGGTGGAATGTCTCTCTTTTGTTAGGCGATGTGGTTTCTTCTGGATGCAGAGTCAAAGGGGATGAAAATAATTAAACATAATAATGTGTCTGTGGTGGATTGTTGCATAACTCATCCCTGCCCATCACTGCAGCACAACAATCAATTTAAGACGTCCTTTTAAATTATTCAAACCACCTCCTTGCAACAGGTCACTATTAAACCCCATCATTAACCGCCCCCCATTCCCTCAGTCCCCACTGCCACTCCCCCTCTGCTCCACGGTGCGGTTATTAACACAGCTGGTGAACTGGAAAGGTGATGAAGGGGAGGAGAGACGGGAAAGACCCACCATAGGGAGGTAAAAAAAGGGGGGGACCTTAAGGGCCCAAAGGACTCTGCTTCCGGTCTCCTTCCCTCCCAGGTCACATAAACAGCCCCAATCATGGCCTCGTGAATTATTCAGCACATTCATCAGCTGTAATCTGATTATTCACCAGGTACAGAAGTATGAATAATGAAGGAGCGGTGCAGTGCCCATTTCCATATTCTGTCTCTGTATTTGACAGCATTGAGAGGACAGATGGACAAACAGATACCGTTCCAGGAGAGACTGATGGGAAACATTGGAAACACAGTGATTTGGTATACAGAGAACTTTTCTAGTCCTGTTAGCTAAAAGTTTTAACACACTCCTGATTTTCTGCTTTTATTGTTGTCCACAAACTGCGCTGTGTACAAGTGTTCAAGATGTGTTTATGTGATTGATTAAACCGGCGACCCAAGAAGACATTTAAAACAGACTCCATCAGTCACCAAAATATTTCCACCAAGTGGTAATATTACATCTCGTACATAATTAAGACGAAAAAATACCACCAAGAATTTCCAGAGTTTAGGCTTAAATATCTGTCAAAAAATTATGTTGTTGACTGCAGTAGTAACTGTACTTTTGAACTTTCGAATCTATTATTCTGAGGGTTTTTTTTGTTTTGTTTTGTTTTTGTTTTTTGTTTTTTTCTGGAAAAGCAAACTAGCAAGCAAACTTGAGGATGGGACATGTACTGATTGCTGGGTGAAAATTTCAATAATGTGACATGGAACTGTCAGTCAAATAGTAAGGATTTCCTGACTTTATCCCAGGCATCAGATCAAGTTCCTATCTTAAGTGATTGGTGTTTGGAGTCCCTGACAGAGCTCATCACTTGATACATGTTGGCCAACTGTCTGTGAGGTTTTCTGTTGCACTCACAGCAATCACAGTTAATTCTCATGTGCATGGTTAGCAAAGTTGTATTATAGACCTCTGACTTTATTTTGGTTAAGCTATTTAATCTGTTTCTTTTGTGTAAACTGCAATACAACCATGATACTATACAACAACTGAGCTTTATCACTGAGCTTCTACAAATAATGTCCATGTTTTCCACAGCTCTACTTTGCATTCTTGAGTTTTTATTTCACTTTCTTTAGCTTTATATGCATGCTGTGCAGGTATCCTATTTCCTTATTCCTCTTTAACATTCAAAGCCGCATCTGAATAATTCCTATTTAAATAATTGATTCTCTTTTACTTCTTTGGTCTGCTAGACTGCTGCAGTAAATAATAGATGGGTCCATCATCTGGGACTCTCAAACCCTGGAGACTGAGTGATGGCTGCTGATAATACCAAAAATAATTGCATGCACATCTCAGAAGCTTGAGTTTGGATTTGTTGAGAGAATGGAGTTGTGTATTTTTGCGAGACAAAAATGACACAATGAGACAACGTGTGTTTTTTTGGGGGGGGGCGGGGAACTAAAGTCAAAACCCACACAAACCTTGAATCAAGTGCTTCCATCTTGCTCTACACTCTAAAAAGAAAATAGTTGAACCAACTTAACTGAATTGCTTCTATCGGTAGCAAGCAATTCAATTAAGTTTATCCAACTTAATTTATTAAGTTTAACCAATTCAATATATTATAATCATCCAACTCAATTTATTTATTTATTTATTTTATTTTTTACAAATTTATTAAGTATGTTTAAGATAACAGATTTAAGTCAGCCTTACTCAAATCATTTAGTTTACTTCAAAAAATGGTAGATGGACAGAACTTAGCACTTTTTCAGTCATTTTGGCCACTCAAAGCACTTTATACTAGAGTCACATACACCCACACATTTATACACTGATATGCAGATCGGTTAAGTGCCTTGCCCATTGACATGTGACAGGAGGAAGCTGGAATTGAACCTACAACCTTCCGATCACAAGATGACGCTACCCACAGACCCACGGCCGCTTTCCAGGGATTCTGTCCCTGGTAAGCTTGAGTCATGGTGTCAGACGTGGGACACAAACGGTATCGAACTTAATTATTTCAAGTAAAGTCAAAGTAAAAAGGTCATTTAAGGAAAAGATTTGTAACTTTTAAGTTAGAGTGTATTTAGAGGACACTGTGAAAAGAGTATTAGGCTGCAAACTAAGAAGTTTGCAGGACAAAATATTTAGTTTGGAACTACTTAAAAGTTTGAGTTGACTTTCTGTTGAATTAAGTCAGAGAGATTTAAAATGTTTATAAGAACAAAATAAATGGATTATGGGGAACACAGGGTTTAGAGAATGGTCATGTTAAATAATGATGAGTGACCTTTAGATCAACTTTACAAAGGCTGTTTCCTTTTGTTCAAATCATTAACTTTTGCTTTAATTAACTCAGTACCTCGTGTCTCCCAGGCTGTGGTGGGGCAGCACTGCCTCAGTTCACTATCACAGCTCTTTTGGATTTTTCTCTTGTTAAAACAGATTGTCAGAAGGCCTGTGGATGAATTCATTTGGAAATCAAAACATGCCACCACAGTTGCAAAGCTCCCCAGACAATTCCTTAGTCCTTAAAAAGTTGCTTGTGTGCTGTATTAACAAAGTAATAGCTGCTTGTTCTCAACTTCTGGGGATTAAAGGAACAGAGAGAAATCTTGGGAAATCACATTGTTTCCAGCGCCAGTGGACAGTGAGATTAAAAGTGAGGGAAGTCATGCAATAACACTACTGGCTTGGCAATATGTCTGTTTCTGATGTCAGGGAAAAACATCTAATATATAATATAATAAGTGGTTAAAATGCTAACTTTTCGGTCAATTCTCAATCCCAGCTTTTCACTTATTCACTTTTGGTCTAATTTCGTGGAATTATATTGTCCACTCACGTTTTTCCAGCTAATAGTCACCCCCTCTGTTTTATTCCCAATTTAATATATCATGCAAAACAGAGAGAAAAAAGGTCAAGATAGCATCAAGTCAGTTGATCTCACTAGTTTGAGGTCTGGACTTTTGTGCTGGCACTGTTGTTACTCATTTTTTTTTATTATTATTATTATATTTGCCGTTTTGTTGTAGACTTGTTGCTGTGTTATGTGTTGCAGGGAAGTCGGAAGCAACTGTAATATGGAGAGGGACACATTAGCTACAGCAGGAGCAGCTGATGCGCCGCTCACGAGCCACATTCTGCTTTTCTTCCTCCTGTGCAGTTGGACTTGATTTGTCTATCAAGGTTAGAATTTTAATTGCAGTTTGTGGAATATGTTATTTTTGAAAAATATACATTTTTGCCTCTTTGATTTCTTTCCAGCAAAGGTGTTTTTTACAGACATCTGCAGGTCAATCATCTCTAGCACTAGCACAATTAAAAAAAGAAAGTTCACTCCCCTCATGACATAAGC
>NW_006799974.1:634893-704916 GCF_000485575.1 Poecilia formosa
TTCAGCAGCCTGCAGTTGTGATCCACTTTGTTGTTTATGTGTGGATCTTTGCTGAGGAGTTCCTGGCCATGTCACTGAGTACGAGCTTACCGGGTTGGTTTGCTTTAAACATGGATCCATTTATCATGGCCACACACCTCTTCCTTCTTTCTCCAAAGGACAGTGTTAACTTTTATTCTGACAGATATTAGGAAATATTATAATAAAAAAAAACACTATACACACTTATTATTATGACACAAAACCATTCCCTGTCAAAAACTATTCTGCACTGTGATGACATGTGGCACCAACGGCTCCTGACTAATTGTCAGTTTGTGACTAATTCCCAGTGAGAACGTGAAGATTTTGACACATTCTCAGTGCTGATATTTAACATTGCGTTGCTTTGTTTTTTTTTTGTTTTTTTTTTCTCTGTATCATCTCACCAATGAACGGATTCATCATGCTATTAGATCAAAAACTTAATTAGTTTCCCTACAATAATCATGTCTGTGTTGTCATTTACTTGATATGATGCTGTGCTGCAAAGATCCAAACACCCTCTGTTTCCTTTTGTCTCGTCATTGAACAGAAAGCTATTGTCATGCAGATACCATTTTATGTTCTTTTGTGTGTAATGACAAAGGGAGGAACTCTGCCTGAAAAGAATGTGTCTTTGCTTGATGGGTTTTATTGAAAAGAAAACAATAAAATCCTCCACTTGAAATTCCAATGTACTTTTTTTAAGATCCTGGATATTATGTACACTGAGTAAATGGATTTTATGGGCTAGGCCAACAGAAACACAACGCATAATTTAATTGTGAAATCAAAGCAGTTTTTTTTTGTTTTTTTTCAGGGATAAAATCTGAAATGTGTCGTGCATTTGTATTCTTAATTTACTGTGGTATCCTTAAAAAATAAACTGATTGCAACAAAATGCCTTCACAAGTCAGTTCTTTAGCAAGTAGAGTCCAGCATTATAAAATTGAATCTCAGTTAAAATCCAGGCTTTTTCTTTTAGAGAACATTAGTGAACAAACAGCTTCATGAAGACCAAACAACAAAACAGACAGGTCAGGAGTAAAGCTGTGCAGAGATGATAAAACAATACCATAAGTTTTTATCCTCCTATAGAGTTCTGTTTAGTCTGTCAAACGAAAACACAAAGAACATCATTCAAAATTAAGTTTTTGTTTTTTTTCTTTCCATCAACATACAGGACTTTTTTTTATTTCTTTAAATAACATTACTCTGTTACATGGGAGCATGGAGACGTGTCTATAAATGCAAATGACAGGGTTGTCCTTTTTTTCAAATTGTCCTTCATAAAAAGGCAGCTTTTTAAAAAATAAAGTAGAAAATCATTAACTTAGAAATGATTGGCCACAGGAGCTTTTAATTCAGTCTGCTGGTGGTTTAGTTGGTTCTCAAAAAGATTGGCAAACATTTTGGTTTCTAGACACACAGAATTGGATTTGCAGCTGCCTATGAAGTGGTCTACAACATAATGACTCAATATAAATGCATGCCACACTTTTCAGATGTTTTTGGTAAAATAAAATAAAACGTATTGCTTTTTTTTTCTACTGTATACTGTATTTTCTACTGTATTTCTATTGTATAAATAACATTAGAAATAAAACTGCAATCTGTGGTTGTAAAAGGACAACGCTCAGTGGGTATGTGTGCTTTTAAAAGCATTGTGTGACAGCATGAGATGAATATTAGTCAGGCTTCTAGTTTCATACACAGGTAAAAACTCCAGCCTACATTTTCTAAGTGAGCTCGGAGGAAGGACGCTCAGAAAGTATCAGTTTTAGACCTCAATACCAGGAGGTCAGAGGTCAACACTACCAAAAGAGACCTTACTGCTAAATGCACCTCAAACTGGTAAACTTCAGCTCTGAAAAATCTAGACCACAATACGAAGATGTTGTATTATTTTCACTCCTTTCATACACACTCAGAACCTGCAGTTAGAAAACATCTGGACTTTTATCAAGAGTGCATTGACCTATTCATTTGACTGAACAAAGCAAACTGAATCTTACTGGATCCCGTGTCCTCAGAAAACATTGAATCACAAATTATAAAATAACAGAACTCAAAGATTTCCCAACCATGTCTGAAACTTATCAAAAATAACAAAAAAATAAAAAGTCTGTTAGTTAGACCTTATATTGGTTTGCGAAAAATAGTCACAGTAACTGTAATTTAGATCTTCACATAGTGGAAATCAGGCACCACTAAAGAAAGTTCAGTAACACTTTATTTGAAGGGGGGTGAATAAGACTGTCATGACACCATTACTGTTTAAACTTTACCTTTAATAACATGAAGTTACCTAATTTTTAAAGTGCAATCAGTAATTCTTTTATAACAAATTTATATCAGGAATGATTTCTTGGTTAATGTCAAGTTGTCATAACAAAGACATTTTGAATAATGTCAACTTTGTATTAAAAGTGTCATAATTTACCGAATGACGCTTTATGACAACAGTCATAAATATTCATGAAGACTTATTCATGTTCATGACATGTGTTATGTCATGTTTATGACATAACACATGTCATGTGTTATGTCATAACACATGACATAACATGTCATGTGTTCAAATAGTGTTACCGAAAGTCCTCCTGTTCTGGTGCTTTAAAGTTCATTTGTTCCTCTTGTCTTGTTCTCCTGACCGCCTAAGCTATTCAGATCAAGTTCAGCCCATGTAATTGTTGATTAACTATATACTAAAAACATAATTTTATGTTTTTCACAGCATTTTAGGAACATTGTAGAACATTTATCCTGCTGATGATCCTTTTCCTTCTGTTATATTCCTAAAAACGTTTATAACCAGAAAAAGCTTGACCTTTTCTCTGTCACGGAACAGATCTCTGAAAACCCCAAGGGAGAAAATAAAGCTGGTCTGAAAATGTGAAAGCTTTTATTTTTGTATGTATTTTGTTACCAAAAATAACAGACAAATCCCTGCAATGAGACGCACCATCCCACAAAGTTTCTGAAAAATAAGTTTGACAGAGGGAGCCCACAGGGCAGAGGCAGCAGAAGACAGTTTCTGCTTCCACTATCTCCTGGTCTTCATAACAAAGGAGACTTTTGGTTTTGCATGGAAACAGCTTCAACCATTGAAAAGTGTAGACAATTTGACAAGCTGCAGGTCGCTGCCGTCTCATACTCTCAGGGCAAGACTTAGAGACGAGTCTGGCTCAATTTAGCCAGAAAACCTGAAGTAAAGACATAATTCCAAATGCAAAGGTACATGATAAATTAAATCTAAAATATTGTCAAATAATACATTTGCAGTTTATAAAAATAAATAAACTTTTATATATGCAGTTTTATGAAAATCTATTCTCCCATAAGGAGCCCTCGATTTTTTTTTTTTTTTTTTTATTGTCGCGCTTGTTCAGATTATCAAACAGATTTTAACATCAGAGACAGAAAACCCGGATAAATAAGAATGACATTTTCAACCAATGACTTTATTTAGTAAGGGATAAAAATCGTCTAAACCAATCTTGGTGTATGTGAACAAATAATTGCCATGCATTTTAAGTTGTAAATTCCCTGTTATTACCACTCATTGTGACTCATTGTCCACATATGAAGAAAACATGAAGCAATGGTGAATCTTCCAAGAAGATGCAATCACCAATTTCTCTCCTCTCTTTCTTTTTAAATGGAATATACAGTACACAAAGAAATCTCTGTCAAACATTATAAAGCACTATTGTAGCCAAAGAAAGCTAACAGACTTCAAATGAAAAAAAAAAAAAAAAAAACTGGATAAAACATCAATATAAAGCCTTACTTTATTTAGTACAGGAACCTTTCAGAGAACTTCACGTTGATTTTTTTTTTTCAATGCACCATTATTATTTATGATCAAATATTGTGACTTGATCATAAAGTTCATAAGCGATTTCAAAATGTTTATTTCTGTCTGAGAGATAAAACTGTCACACAATGCGTTTGTGTTTAACACAGAATTATGAATTTTCACATTTTAAGTTGAAAGAAATCACCTGGAATGCTCTGACTTGGAGAGATGGAGGTCATCCAGCAACATGACCCAAAAATATCTAATATGCTCATTCCTGCAAAAGTTGCAGGAATACATTTTGACTTACACCAGTGGCACACATACAGCTGTAAAATCACCATTTGTAAACATGTTCCTTTGGTGTATGAATACATAAAATTGAGAGAAAAACATGGTTTTCGACATGTATTGCTAATGCATGTTGAAGCGTAACACCTTCTTAGATTCCTTAGTAAAGTACGCACACACACACACACACACACACAACAGGCATTCCCCACCCCTCGTACACACACCCACAGAGAAAGCATTTCTTTCATGTCTCTGTGTGCGAGTACTTCACTGCCCACTTGGAAAAATGGAACGAATCAGAGGATTAGGGAGGCCTGGGAGACGCTGCAGGGTGTGTGTTTGTTGTTTTTTGTGTGACTCTGTATGTGTGTGTGTGTGTGTTCGGAGGGGAAGGAGGTTTGTGCTATATATGGTGCTCTGACTACTGATCCACTTCCTCTTCATCAAAGAAAAGAGGAGGAGGAAGGACGGCGATGGAATCCCAGCGGGGACTTTGAGATGTGACATCGGAATGACGACGGGGTCATGGTCACATTTTGGTATTTAAAACAGAGGAAGGGCTGCATTTTCTAGTGCAAAACAGAAAGAAAATATGTGTAGATGAGGAAAAAAGCGACACACACAAAACAACAAAAAAAACTTTTCGTCCTCTGTCGTCTCCTGCCAGCCTTGTCCAGTCATGTCTGCAGGAGAATTCGGGAACTCGTAAGAAGAGAGGGTAATCCTTCCTCAACAGTTATGCAGTGAAAGCAGCTGAGCTTCTCAATATGAGTTTAAAAACTCAACAAGAGGTTTCAACAAGCAGATGGCTCTGATTGGAAATCTGGCCTGGAATGAAAATACTTCTTAGTGTGCAGTGATGCAAACATTCTCCATCACTGTCTGCCTTTAATAATCCCCGTGTGCAGACTGTGATACTTACAAATCACAGCCAATGTATCAACTAGATCTCAGTCATGTCATTTGTAAAAAAAAAAAAAAAAATGAAAAGTGGCATGTGTGCAGTCATACGGAAATTCTCTGAGTGCTTCAGGACAATGCACTGCAAGTTATTCCCATATTAATTTGTATTTTAATGAATACCATTGAAATATTCTTTTCCAAAAGTGGAATAGTTATACAACAAATAAAATACACTATGACATATTTTTGTCTTTTTTTTTTTTGTGGGAATCAGAAGAGTTAGTTTAATTTAATTTCCTGGCGCAGATCCGGCTTTCAAACATAACGCAAAATATTCAATAGAGTTTAGGTAAAATCCTTTTTAGCAGTTTAATCCTAATCTATTGCTAATCTGGTTTAGCCAACATAAAATCAGTTTGGATGCTTGTTTTGGACGTTAGAGTTGGAAATCTGTGTTTAAATTTCGACCATAGATGTTGATTTAAAGGTGAAGTTTGTCCAATATGCTGGTACCACTAACAGTAACACCCAGTGTGAGTCCGAGTGTGATGCTGCAACCACTGTACTTGACATTTGGTAAAGTGTTCTTAGTTTTAATAGCCTAGATTCAGGGAAGAAACATGTTTTTCTTTTCCTTTTTTCACTCTTTCAGTCCGTGGTGATGTAAGAGTGGCTTCACTGTAAAAAGTTATGATGGTGTTCCAGCATCTTCTAAATTAGGATAGATTTTAGTATCCGTGGCTCATAAACAGTTCTTGATCATTCTGAGCATTTTTTTTTAAAGATTTTAGATGGGATATATGCAAATATCTGACCACATGTAGAGCAGAGACACTCTGCAATTAATTCAATCTTCTGCACTCAATTCTCACTTTTAAACAGTTTTCTTTTAAACCTTGCATACTCATGCAGGGCAAACTTCTCATCTGTGTATCTGAACAATGCTTAGCAGAGAATGCATACGTTTCCCAGATCTGAATACCTTAATGCCATAAGGCACTGATGAATGCATTGATGTTTCATGCATCATGTCTGAACACAGTATTTCTGAACCTCGATTCTAGAGCCAGAACTTTTGTGTTTCAGCTGAAAAGCTCTAAAGCAAAGACTTAAAGAGAAGTAGAGCATCTTTCAGCTTAAAAGCCTGACATTTCCTCTCATGTTGGTATAACCCAAAGCAGCACTAAAAGCAAAGTGAAGATTGGACTCAGATGAAGGTGACAGTATGTGTCATCATGTTGTGAAGCTTTTCCACTTTCTAGTGTCAGAAAAGAAGAAGTAAAAAAAAAAGAAAACCTTACAGCTTTACATTAATGACCTCAGAGCAAATATATATGTGTCAGAGGGAAGCTGGAAAAAAAAAAAGGTCATAGAGCTCATTTCTCTTTCCTTAGATGGAAAGAAAAAAAGAGGTGCTGGAGTGAGCAGTAACTGACACTTGGTATGATCGTAATTAACATGTCTTTCATATTTCACACAGCTTCTGGTGAAAAGAACAGGGGTGTTGGCAGAACTACTCTGTGCCAGTGTATGCGTGTGCGTGCATGTGTGTGTGTGTGTGTGTGTGTGTGTGTGTATGTTATGAGCTCAGAGATCAATGCAACGTTTGATCTGCATGTATCTGAGTGAAGTTAGCTTCCAGAGAGCTTCCAGAGCTACCAGGCTTGGGGAAAGAGAGGAGGGCGGGTGGGGGATTGTTGAGCATAACGGGCAACACCTCGCCCCACAACACACACACACACACACACGCACACACACGCATACACACATCTGCTTGCCGTTTCATCTATCTCACACACTTGCAAGAGCTGCAGTAGTATCACGTCCATAAGGAACAAAGGCTCTGAGCTCATACTGACAAGCATGTGAAGCTGATTCTCATTCAGAGAATAATTCAGTCTGAAGGAGTTGTTCCTCATCAAACTCAAAGTTCTTGCTGAAATATTCTGACTTTTTTATCTCTGCCCTGTGAATAGATGGAGATTTTTGGCCTGAAGGGGGTGCTCAGGTTATTTATCAGAGAGAAACGTTATGCTGAAATTAAGGTTAAGGAAACAATTCTGACCTGCGGAAACTTTCAAGTCAAGATTCTGAACAGAAAGTGAGCAGAGAGCAACACAGAATTTACATAATCAATCAATCAATCAATCAACTTTATTTAAAGTTACTTACATAAAAAACAAAACAGTGACCTTAAAGTACTTTATGATTTACTGTTGATAAAGTCACATTTTGATAAGTAGGGAATTAAGTCAGCAATCAACAAGTTAAGTTATGAACTATAATAATGATATGTAATTTAGAACACATATAGCAGATTATAATCCAAAATTATGGATAAAAGCTGAGCTGAGAATACACATGATGTCTGGAAACAGAATTTCATCTCAGTGTTTAGATCTGGATAAACTAGAGCAAGATGCATGGGGAAATATTTGTCTTTCCAGATTTTATTCACATTTTATTGTTGTGTTCTTTCAGTTCTTTCTTCTTCATATACTTCCTTCCCTAGTCAAGCCTTCCTTCCTCAATCCATCTCTATTTAGTTCTCCTTTCCTTCCTGCCACCTTTCTGTTGTCCTTGCTTTCTAGTATCCTTCCTTCCGTACACAGTCTCCTTCTGCTGTCCTTTCTCTTTCATTTCACCCTTACTTCTACCCATATTTGTGTCTTTCCTTTCTTTTGAAGTTAAGTCATTTCTTCCTTTTGGCCTACCTTCCACTGGACTTACTTCCTTGTCGATCCTTTCTTCTTGTTTTGCAGTCTTGCTGTCTTCCTTCAGTGTATTCTTTCTTCCTGGTAGCTTCCTATCTTCTTATGTTCTGCCTTCCTACACTGCATTATGTCCTTGCTTCTTTCCTTCATCCCGCTGATGTTTGCTTCTATTAGTTTTTGAAATAAAAAGGTGGCTTCTGTATACCTCTCTACTGTATGAGAGTGGTTTAAGTGTGTTTGTGAGGAGAAAAAGGAAAAGAAGAGGGAGAGAAAGAAAGAAGCACACAAAACACGTAGCTTGCCTTTAGCATGTCGTTTAAACTGCTTTAGATGCAATCACTTCAAATACCTGGCAGCGTTACATAACAAGCATTTCAAAAAAACAATGATAATCACACAGCATACAATCAGCAACTCCTAAGCAAGATGTATTCAACCAACATATAAAAGAAAGACGGCTAAATCATCTTATTTACCAACCAACTCAGCCTAGACAGCTGAATGAGATTTCAGTCTTATGAGTTGGTCAGACTCACTCAGATTCAAAATGACGTCCGAGAATCTGCATAAGGGAAAGGTTCAACAATTGAAACCGCTGGATAGCTCTTTGGTAAGAGCTGCCAGTAGACTAGGCAGGCCGCTCCAAACAGGTGTTTTCCTAGAGCTGGTGTTGTTTCCCAGATCTCAGCTTTGGCCATATGGAACTTTTGAAACGCTGGATGTGTTGACGGCAATTCTTAAAAGTTCTCCAAGTTACAGTTCGAAGGTTTTAAAAAGTCTTTTCTCTATCCAAGACGACAGAGTGTCTCTGTCAGAGTCTGATCTGTAAAGACAATGCTTGCATCTCCACATTATAGATTTTTTCCAGATAGGTATAAGCAAATGATTAGTCTTCCTGTTACCTTCCAGTGCAACTCCCTCGTAGGACAAATGTGGCTGATTTTTACCAGGCTGGAAAATGACGGTAGCGCAATGAATGCTGGGAGATGCAGTCTGATCAGTTCAGAGCAAATCGATGTCCCACACAAAGAAGGCTGTGGCAGCATAATTTCCTGTAATGGAGCCACTGTGAGCATTTCAAAATAAAATAAAAACAATTCAACAATAATCTGAAACAGTTTGAAATCAAATTAATACATGAAATTTAGAACAGAACTGAACTAACTTTCAACCAAATCTGGAAAAAGGTCAAACTGTTTTCTGCATGACCAGTTAACATGTGGCTGAGCCTTTGTTCTGATGCTTTTTTTAAATGACAATCAATGAGTGGTACATTTTTTACAAACGGAAGGGTGATGTGCTTAATGGATATGGTCAGAGAAGGGTTAGTTTCGACAATGGTGCATTATGAGGTCTTACGTGGATAAACATTCAGATCGTCGTTGCTGGAAAACAGGGAAGAAAATATGCCGATTGACAGTGTGTCACACACTTTAGGGGATACACTGATTATTTCACATGGACACAATTTAACTAAGTGATAGAAAAAAGTGTTGTAGTTTGTACTAACTGCAAGCCTAGTTTTAAAAGTTCAAATTAATTTAAAAAATAAAAATATTCACAATCCAGAACCTCTGGACCTTATCAAATTATTTCAGATGTAATTTTGTTTATTTAATTTGAGGATCATTTGTTAAGATTGTTGTGACAGAATAATGTTCACCCCTGTGTTACAGCAGCTTTTCTTTTAATAATATCCTTTTCCTTTTCTACATTTGTTGTTTAATTAAGTGGTACCCACTGACATAACACCATCACATCATTGCTGTCACATAATCATAATCACTTTCAGTTTTACAATTCTAATTGTGTCTTTGGTCAGATTTCTGTAACTTTGGGTGTTATGTCCTCTCTTCTGATATATCTTGTTGTAAACTAGAAATTTTCATCACTCACACATGCATTCACACTGCAAACTGAAACTACACACAGATACAACACGCATGCACGCAACATTTCCTATATTAGTGCAAATAGAATATCAAACTGATATTCTTCACCACGCATTTGCTCACAAACCATGCAACATGCACCCCTGCTGGGATCCTAAATATTGAAAATAAAACACAAACACACAGTGGACAAAGACACGCATACGCACAGGCTCGCGTACACACCAATCTCGTAAGCTCTGCAGCACCACTCGCAACTTGTCACAACGGAGTCAACGTCCCACATTGCCGACAGGTCCAGATGGCGCTGTCACGGTTGTCACCGAACCGCATCTCCCAGAATACACCTGTGACAGCTGGAACATGTGCGCCCAGTCAGAGCAGCGCTACTACAGAGACTAATTATCACCAGCAGTCCAGCCGCCGCCACGTACAGAAGGCTCGCGCCTCACCGTCACCTTACAAGGTTGCTGAGACCACCGACAAATCAGCAGTGTTGTTAGCGTATGCCGGCTTGAACGATGGGCCTGTAACCATGGAAACAGTCTCCAGCCATGCCGCAGCTAACTGAAACGTGTGTTCATAACAGAGCAGCTTAGCATGAGCTAACGTGGGAAAATCCGTTCATTCATGACAAAAGGATTTTAAGACATTTCTCTCCTTATCAGTGGAAAACTGATTGTAAGCAACAGCTGTGAGGTAATGCAGATATTAGAAATTTATTTGCTTTTTCTTTACAAAACTAGCAACAAGGCTTATGACATCAAGCTAACTTGATATTTTTCTTCTCCATTATATTGTTTTTTTTTTTTAATTCCTGTTATTTAAAATGTTCTCAGAACCTTAGTTAAAGCCTCTTCAAGAGGCAGTTTTGCAGGTCAAGAATGCAGTTTCAGCACCTTAAATAGAGCACTCTGAACTGAATTGCATGTGATACTCGGTAAGCTAAAATCTTGGGTTTTGTTCATTTGATAAAATTGAGCAAATGCTGGACATGTCCTTCTTTTTCTAATTTTTTTCTGGTTTTTGCAAGCAGAGTTTGTGTTTTCTCCCTCATTCTATCTTTTATTCAGACATCACTCATCATCATCAGTGTTGGGAAGAGGCTTCATAATGCCAGGGTGCTTATATAAACTGTTCCAATAGATGCAGAGCTGTTGCTCAAGGCTCACCATTTTCATTGAGTGCTATTGAAAAGATTCAGAGTAAAGCCTCTGGAAAAGTCCTGTCTACAGTGTAGATAATCTTAACTTTGATTTAAGATTGTGGAAAGAGCAAGTGTTTTGTTTAAATAGCACGTTTGCACATGTTTGTCATTGGAAGATGAGGATCGATAGAGTTTTGTTGAGGAAAATCGGTGTACTTACTTAGTAGAAGTATTCCATCCATTATTGCAGGATCTGATGCCTGTCTCCGGCAGTCATTGGGCAAGAGGCAGGATATATTAAAAACAAAGTCATATTGTCTATGGATATGCATAAGAATGTGTTGTTTCACTATATGCTTTCCTGCTAATTCTGACCAGTATGGCCACGGATAGTTTCACTACGCTTCGTCTGGATCGAGATAGACGTTTTTGTATTGCATTCCTTTGAGACTAACCTACCAAAGTTGATTCAGAAACTTTTACATTTAAAATGTAAATTCAGATGTATGCTTTAGCATCATTAAAAGATAAACGGTAAAAGATTTTCTCAAAATAACCGCTAAACTTCACCTTTTCTGCATGTCTTCACAGAGGTCAGTTCTTCACATTGAAGTATTTATCAAACCATATTTCCAACATGCTAAATTGTGCATGCATCTATGATGATTTAGCATACTAAAAGTTTCCCTCATTCTAAACAGCTAAGCAGGACTTTACTAAAAATAGAAACCATGCTAAAAACATACACTCAGTGTGATCTTTTGCTTTTAATTATAAAATAAATAAATCCATTCAAAGACCATCATGAAGACGTTTTGTTGATATCAAAGGACCACATGACAAAAACAGACTTATTTTTGTATGATTAATAACATTTATATTTCTAGTAAGGGTAAATGTGAAACATTGAAAAGAATGGCTGCTTGGTGACTCAGAGGATTAACTTTTGTTCTTCAAAACATCACCGAGCATGTTGAATCATCATCTGTAGAACACAGGAGTCAGGATTTTGATGCATTATTAAAGAAATAAAATTACATACAATGCTTACATTTTTATGGCTGTATAATTTTGTCTTAGATGTAAATTCTAAGGATTTTATTTTTAGATTCTGGAATGAAATGACACCTACTAGGAAGCTCTCAGACTATTTTAATCCGTTTTATTTGTATTTTTGTGGAATCTTATTTTATAGGAAAGCATGCCTTTGAAGGCAATATTGTTTTTTTAACACCAGGCAATCTGGATATACACTCACATTTTGAAGAAAAAAGTTTCTCAGATTGTATTGTTACTTTGATAATGTTCAGGTCTAGATACTACAGAAACCAAGTGGCAAAGATTGCATGCAGCCTCTGTTCAGCTGCATAGCCAAGGTCAAATCCTGGATGACCAGTAACTTCAGCTGAGAGGAAGCAGGTAAATGAACTCATCAGGAAGTCCAGCTCTGTGCTGGCATGTTCCCTCAATCCAGTGCAGTTGGTGAGAGACAGGAAGAGTACAGCTAAAATAACATCACTAATGTGGAATTAAGCTGTTGCTGAAATGGAGAGCTCTTTCAGTGACAGGCTGCTGTATCTTAAGTGTACAAAGGAGTCCCAGTAACTGTCAGACTTCATAACCATTACTGCTCCCAACAAACTGAAGAAGTGTTTACATACATGCTGGTATTTGCTCAGGTTTTGCTCATTTTTAAATAACATTTCTGGCATGGTGTCTGCTGTTTTCTATCAGTTTCTATCACAAATTACGTGCAGTCGGTTCTAGATCCTGACTATTTGCTGGCCATGTCTTTGAGTTGATTTGCCATCCCTGCAGAAAGTTTAAAAGCTCTTTGTTTTAATACACAGATGCATCATCACCTGAAGAAATTACTTTTTCATTAGCAAAAGTACTTTTTGATTGATGGATTGAGAAAACATCCACCTGTACATTTCCTGTAGAGGTAATTACTGCCATCTGCCCTACTCATTTATTTAACATCCAATCCCATATCATCAATGAGTGTGCTGGTTTTCTTCAGCCACTCATCTTTGTGTGTTAAACTAAACAAACATCACATCATCATCTGCTTGGCAAATGCAAAATTTATGTTCATCTTCACATTTCACTTTCATCCACAGTCCATAACCCAGTGGACCATTATTTTCTTCTGTTTAGGTGTATAAGATGATTGTAGTCTAGCTTTTCTGAACCAAAATCTTATTTTCTACATCTAACTTCTTGGAGTTCATTCACAGACATTGACTCATGTTTCTGGCAACTTGTCTTTCTTTCAGAGAATATTCCCATGAGTTTTTTGTACTACATCTGATCCCCTCACTTGGTCAATTTGTACAACCATCCCTTTTTGTTTAGCCTTTAAAATTTGAAACCCTGCCAAATGGGAACCATCTACTTTTACCACAGTTTGTTCTGACATACCTTTTCATAATAATTTTAGAATCTTTTCTATTGTTTCACCAAACAGCTGTCTTGTTGGTGCAATGTTTCCTGTCTATCAGCTCCAATAACTTGTGAAGATGTGCAAGCACCCTGTTGTCTGCAGACTTATTAGCAGGATTAGATTTGTGTCAGTATTTGTTTTAAAAATGCAAATTAAGGGCCATTTTATGTTCTTTTGTTCAACAAATCCGGCATGACAATGCATGCCACCTATTAACACAATTTCGTTGATCATTTTGGAGGATGCTTTAAAATGCCTCAATGTGTCGATGTTATATAAAATAGCTTTGTGTGATAATTTACCCTTTTTTATCTCTTTTTTCTTCTCTGAACTAAATCAGCTGAGTGAACATACAAAAATAAAGATTCCATATCTTTGAAAGGGATCCAATTTTTCCATTGGAACAATAAATGAATTGTCATGAACATATGTTTTTTTTTTCTTTTTTTTTCCTTTCACTTCATGCATGCATTAATCTTGCTTCTCACGCAGTAAAACTGAATTTTGTGAACTTGCTAACAGCCGCACCTGTGCGCTCCTGATATCTAAACTTGAGTCGGACACCTTCGATGATTTCTTGCACACATAATGAGAGGGGAATACAGTGCGCTGACACAAGTCTCCCCACAGTTATGCTTCAATCTGCCCGCCTGTAAACCTGAGTTATTGTTTGTTTACCGCATATAAAGTGTACATTGATCATGAGGGAATTTTAAGTGCAGCCGGTTACCAACCTGGCAGAACAACAAGCATCAGCAAAATTAAGCAGCGTTGAATTTGGGCGTCTGAGTGAGTGAAGCCGATCACGTCTCTCCCCATTTGGTTTTGGTGACAAACTTCCCCCGTCATTAACCTCTCTCTGCATTAATAGCAGCGTAATTAGTCCCTCATCCCCAATCCATAATGTTGAGTCAAGAAATTGACGCTAATTTAGATCTAATTAGGCTTTTTGCAATGTCATTACATGGCTCTGATATGCAGAGAGGCTAACAGCGAACCGTGATTTGGGGAGGAGGTGGAGCAGCTAAACGACAGTGGAGTGACAGAAGCACAAAGAAGGCAGAATTACAGTCTGAGAACTGAAGGCAAAATGCAAGCAAGCACTTCTGTCACAGTGGCTTGCTGGTGAAACACAGTCAGTCTGTCAGAGAGAGGGCCAGGTTGAAGATCACCTGCACGGATGCTAAACCAGCAAACTGGCAATATAAAAACTGTCGTAACAAAGTTTTAAGAATGTAGACACGAGCGTTTCTTGAACACTACAGCAGAAGAAGAAGCACAAATAAGAAAGCGAACAAAGAAATATGCAGAGCTGCTGCCAGATGGGAAAGAGATGTGCGCGGACCAAACAATTGAGTTAAAAATATGTAGGGCTTGTTCATATACTCATTAGTTTACTTTATTAAAGATGCTCTTTTAGGCTATTAAGATTGCAGTATCTACATAATCCAGCAAAGTCTGAATCACTCAGGAAAAAAAAAGATGCATAATGGGCTCTCCAACTTGTCTTCAAATGTGTGGGAAAATATTCAAATTGATTAAAATAGTGTTCCTCAAAGAAAGATTGATAAGGATTTGCATACTTATGCTTCTACAGTGTAAAAATTCATTATCTTCTGTAGGAGTTTTAGAGAGCAAGCTTAAGCTGGACAGCTGTAGTCTCTGTTCCCTCAAACAGCATTGCTTTAAGAGCGCTTGTTCATCAGTACCGATAGAAACTAATGGACAATGGATTACTTTTGGAAACTTTCATCTAGCTATGCAATACAAAAATATATTTCCAAATGCCACCTCAAACCTTTACTGCTCTGAAAAAAAACACCTTCTGGTGTCACGACTGAATGGTAGTAGGCGTAATGGAACTGTGACTATGTGGAGACTTCAGAAACTCAAATCTTGGGAACGTCTTATGTCCTGTCATGCTAGATGGGGGACCCGATATGTTTTTACTATGCCCTTAAGATAATTTGTTTAATTTTTTTGAAACACTTATAACCTCCTCTGATTGCAGCTCTCACTTCTCTGAGTTTGGAAACATATTTGATGGACCATCAGACTGTGGGGGACTGGGGTCAAAATCTAGATTTGTCACCAGCATTTGGTTTGCCTGAAATGAAGTCACTTTGACATAAACTGAAGATGCGTATGAATGAAACATCGATATCTGGAGTCAGACTGTTACCTAGAAGTATTAACTAAAAGACTCTACTCTGTCAATCTGAATTGTAAGCATATTGTATAAGTTATAGCCTCCATATTGCTTCGCTAGAATTTCCTGAATCAACATTATTCAGGTCAGCTGGATATTCCATTACAAGTTCTTTTGTAACCACCAGTAATATGTTTGAGAGCAGCTTTTTATGCTTTGCTCACATTTTCTGTTTGTCTTATTTGATCTGACATCTATTCCTAATTTAAAAAAAAAAAAAAAGCATTATGGACTCCAAGTCTGATGTTATAGCAATTATTTTTAATTCCTCCTTTCTTTTACTGTCTTTCGTTTCGCTCAATAACAGATCTCCAGACTCCTTACAGCAATAAATACAGGTTTCATCTCTCTGTACATCTGCTTCACCTGTGAACCTTTGTGAGGTCCTTTTGTAAAGTTTCTTTTTAATGATTAGCTGCTGTTGTGGAGTCAAGCACTCATCTGAAATTAATCCATTCTGAACCTTAGCATTTCAATGATTAAAGCCAATCGCCAGACACATCCAGAATAGTACAGAGGAGCACAATAACTAACAGTGTATCGAATACAAAATCAAAGCTCTGTGACACAATGGAATTAATGCTGGCTCCACTTTGGTTAGTGTTACATGCTGCTATATCTTTCATTGTGAGCAAATGTGATTGAACGGTGTTTTCTCCCTTTCAGAGGCCATTAGCAGGCCTGATAGTGATCAGTGGGGTTCACGCCAGACGTAAAAGTAGTGGCTGCTGTTGCTTACCTAATAGCCACAGGAAGAGGAGTCCATTAGAAAATTAGCAGCTCTATCAGGGTTTGGGAAACATACTGGCCTTACAAAGTTACACGAGAAGATAAAGTTCCTGGAGATAATTATGGGAGGGGTCGCCTGGACATTTGGTTGGGATGTACTTTTAGACAAAAAAAACTGGAGACTGCACCTGTGTGTTGGGAATTGGTGCATACATTTTCTGTAGTATTATTATTATTATTATTATTATTATTATTATTATTATTATTATTATTATTATTATTATTATTATTTGCAGACATTTGATGTTTGCATTCATCACTATCCTTAAAACTGTAGTGTGTAACTTTTATAAAAAGTATATTTTTTACATATGTGTTAAAACTGTCACGACTTAGTGACAGTAGGGTAGGAGACAGATAATCTGTGAAAAAAAAAAATAGCTTCACTGCCTTCTCCCAGTGCTAACTAGAAACAACCAGACAGAGGCAGAAAGAGGATCTTAGCACTATTAGTCACCCTCATGTACCTGTTGCTCGTTCCCGTTTCACCCCGATCTTGCTCTCTGCTGTTCTACAGCGTCTCCCTGTCAGCAGAGCCTGCCAGGAATGCTCAGGCTAGTTAGCATGGCCACCGGTGGCGGATGACCTGTTAAAACATTGTGCAGCATGTACACAAGCATGATTGACCACACTAAGATCTTCCTCCTGGCTCTGATTGGTTGTTTTTGACCGGGAGTGGTGCATTTCTTTAGGTGGCAATAGTAGCATTAGGAGGAGGTGGAAGAGCTCGGTCTTTTCACAGACTCTAATCTCTCATATTATACTGTCACGACATGGTGACAGTTTGAACAAATATGTAATAAAAAAAAACTGTAAATATAAAAAATTACATACTGTTGCTTTAGCCTTGTCTGAATTACAGATCTGCCACGCAGAAACTCAAATATGTGGTTTAAAAACAGTTAACAGTTGATCAAGTAAACTGCTTCGCAGTGGAATAATTTCACAGAGGCAGAGGATTAGATACTTACTGTCATTATTCCTGAAAAAATAGGATTTGGAAAAGCTCAAAGGTTCTCTGGGGGAATGACACGTCCTCACCTGTTCCGTGCCCAGAACATGTTTACTCTCTGTCATCTTGCAGACTAATAAGAGCTCAGTCGGTTCAGTAGAGAAAAGAAGGACAGGAGGTCAACACCTTCGGTCTCCACTGATTGCCTGTCCTCTCCGGCCTCATGGCAGGTGAGCAGCCTGGTGGGCAGGAACATTTTCTGAGTTGGCCTTTGACTGCTCCTGTTGTCAGTGTGCAGAGCAATTAGGGAGGGGAGGATTCATCATCCCAAAATTGCTTTAATTTATTGGTGGGAATTGAATTCACCACATCATCTGAAGCAGACTGAGACAGCCCAGGAGCAAACTGACAACCTGCTTTAACACTTTCCTCTGCAGGAGAAAAGTTTGTTAGTTCCTCAGGATTTAAACTCCCTTGTCTTTCTGCTTTTTACACATTTCCCGCCCCTTCTTATTGTTTGGATGTTCATTCTTTTAACTTTAGCACTATGTGTCGCTGCTTTTCTGTAAACTGGTTGTAAATTTGACACATATGGTTAAGCTGGTTTAATTTAATTTGTGTGGTAATCCTGCAGGTCCCTGGATACAACTGTTTTGAATGTAATTGGTGTCACTCTGTCCTCCGAGGACCCCAGAAGACAAACAGTGGCTGGCACACACACACACACCTTCGGTGCTTTTTATTCTCTATTGTCTCTTCATTCATCAAACACATCAGATCACCCAGATTAAATCAAGCTCGCCAACATGTTTTTTTTTTTTTGTTGTTGTTGGAAATTCGAACTTTGTCTTTTCTAGAGCTGACTCATGGAAATGTGAGCCAGATTCATCTGCCAACTGCTGTCTCCACAGAATGCTGTTTATCCTCCTTTTCGAAGTGAACCCCTGTTTCCTGATTTATGTTTTTTTTTTTTGGGAACCAAATCACTTTGGTTTACAGTCAAGCTGGCCCAAAAAAACAACATGCACATAAGGCGAGAATTCAGCAGCAAATCCTCAAGTTGAAGATGGCACTGCTTCTTAATCGCTGCATGGCACGTTTTTGAATCAGTTGCTCAGGTTAGAAGTAACAGCCAGCCCACTAATGAAAGATGGCAGTAAGCAGCTCCAAATTTACAAACTGGATCCAGCCAAGAGAGAAAGTCTGATCTGATTATCTGACTAAATATGATTGATGAAAGGAAAGATAAATTGTTCGAAATATTTTAAAAGTACCATGAAACCTCAAAATCTTCACAAATAATTGTTGCAGTTCAGGAAACAAACCAGTGATTTGCCCAAATTAAAGATGATAATGGAAAAAAAAGAGTAATTCTTTTTTATACTGTTTTTGAGCAAAAAAACAGACCCATTCTTTTCATCCTGTGTTCACTTTCTGAACTCTTCAAAAATAATTGTGACTCTTTGTAAGAATTTGGAAGAAGCCTTTGATATTTGAACTGCCCCTGCTATTAAATCGCAATGTAAACGTGGACAGAGCATTGCAGAATCAAGCAGAATTGCATAGGAAGGCATTGGCCAGGCTGAGCTGGCTGGGTTCACCATGAATAGCTTAAAAAAAACCCCTCTTGACATGGACCTGCCACCTGAGGGGAAGAATGTTGAGCCAGGCGGAAGCTGGTTCCCAGCACCATAATCTGTCTTTTATGGCAAATAATGTCAGCTCACTGGTGGGAATGGAGGCAGAGTTGGTGGATGAATTTGCAAGATACCAACAATAACCACACACACACATTCTGCACAGTGAATGAGAGGGCTCCTCTTTGCGACTTTGAAGTGCAAGAGGCAAAGTTCTGACTGTTGTCTGTGTTTGTGCTATGATGAAGAGTTCATTTGGTTGTGCTTTGTCACCCACGTGTGCAATAATGGAGTCATTTAGAGGGGTGTGATTTGGAGAAACTGTGGAAGTGGGAATTTTTATTGAACCTTTGTGCAGAAGATAAACAGTAATCATGCCTTCTTTGAAGAAATGTGAATAGATCTGCATCTTTTATCATGATCTCTGGAAGAATGAGAAAATAAAAGAACTGCATTAACTTGCTAGTTAGCAATCACTTTATTACTTCTTTTACTCTAAATAGACAGTGTAGAAACCAACACATTTCCACCCTCTTGGTTTTTGATGTTCACTTTGTTACTCAAGTGAACTGGATTGTTTTCTGGCCTGAATCCATAAAATGTAGTTGACCACTTGAAAACCCCTATTTTCTATTTTGACGACTTAATGCACATGGAGTTAGGGTTGGAATGGTTGGCAGGCTAGTAAATTAAGCTGGACAATAATATGAAAGTAACAGACTAGCAACTGTGCCACAGTGCTGCCATCTGCTACCTGCAAGGAGGCCAGCTCTTAGGGAATATAGAAAGACGAGAAAGGCTTCCAGACTGAAAGTGGCAACACCAGCTGAACTTCAGCTCTGTTTGTTCAGTTCAAACAGCAGGTCAGAGGTGATCACGATCTCCAGGTTTGTTGTCAAAACTGAAGCATCAGCAGTGCCTAGATGCACAACAGCTTTGTCTTGATGTCTCACTCCCTTTTTAATCTTCTTGTTTTGAACAAATCTTTGTCACTGTCCTTGAATCCCAAATACAATACTCCTAAATACAGTATAGCCTCAATGCACCTCTTTCTTCCTTCTGTTTCTTATAAAGCCTACAAATCCCAACCAGGCACAACAACAAAAAAAAAAGAAAAAAGAAAAAATGTTTCAGCTTTTACAAGCAGTTAGCGCTGTTGCCTTACACAAAGAAGGTCTTGGATCCAGTAAAAGGGTTTTTCCGCATGGTGTTTGGACGTATTCCCTGTATATGCATGGATTCACTCAGGCTACTTTGGTATTTCTTTGTGTTTGTGTGTATATGGTTATTTGTTCTATCTGTTGCCATGAGGTAGACCAGTGACCCGTCTGAGGTATGCCATGTCTCTCACCTCAGTGATCTCTGGACATTAGCTTCCTGTTAACCTGCAAGGCTAGGCAGTGTAAGCTATGGAAAGATGAGGAACAAGAAGGAATGGTGTAACATTGTGTGTGATGAGGAAATATGTTTCTTTTGCCACAGTTTTATTATTATTATTATTCATGAAAGTCATGAAAATTGGTATTTTTGTGTTTTGCTTTATTTCAGGAAATGGAGTCTTGACAAAAGTTGGGTCTGGAACACTCTAGTCGCACCTGCCTCATCAATCAGCGCCCGCCTCTCTGCAACCTGAACCTATCGGCGCGGACCAAGCCTCGCTCCAGCCAATCATCGTTTGGGCTCCAGTTTAAAAGGACCTTCACCCATGGCCTCCTCTGCTCACCAGCTGCGATCAACCTACCTCCACCCCATCTCCACCTTCTGCTCCCGGCTCTCAGGCCTCATCTTCCTCCGACCGCCGCCACCAGTACAGGCCCCGGGGGGTCTACATTCCTATGCTGCATCAGGAATGTTCATCGAGCTCATCGAAGTCCAGCTCGATGCCCCCGGCTGGGGCCTGAACGCCAAAGGACTTTGTTTATTTTCATGTTCATTTTGTCATTAAACTCTTTTAATTGCCTTCTTTCTCCGTTTGAGTCTCTCCAGATTGAATTGTCAGTGTTTGCTTTTCATGTTCAGTTCATCTCTTGAGATGGATTTTTATTTAACTCTAACAGACAGACTTTAGCAATGGTTCTCTATATCTTAGACATTGTCTAATTTGAAAACATTTTCTATGTACTTGTTTCCTTGCTGCTTCTGTGTCCCCTTCAAACCTTTTGGCTTCAATCCTGATCATTTCTCCTGTTAGGTTGTGTCTGGTTTGCTACACATCTCTTTTTGTTTGATTTTTTCACAAGTTGCTTGTGTTTTCTCTCTGCCATTTCTTTTCAGTTTCCAGTTTCTAATCATTCACTCACTCCCTGTTCAGCTTTCCTGCATACATATATCTCAGTCAGACAGCTCTTTTCAGATTTGCTTGTTATGCATCCAGCCTGTTTCCATGTGATGCCCTCATGTTGCTTTTTTTTTTTTAAATTCACCTCTGGGTTTTATTTTTTTATTTATTTTTTTTTTTTTAATGTAAACTTTTGACTCCCATCTGCCTGCCTCCTCACTGCATTTTAGGTCATGCAATTCCCCCAAAGGGTTGAAGAAAACAAGATGAACACTTCTTTTTTGTTTTTAATTTTAAAAATCCTGAGCAGCTTTCATAACAGCAAATATGTGATGTTTGGACGATCATCTGCTCCTCCTTGAGCCCACGAGCTGTTTCCTGTTTGCATGTTGCAGCAGCCACGATGATGAAGTGGTGCTGTGATAATTTTGCTGTCAGCTTTATAAACAGGGTCCACTGAGTCTGACCTGTGGCTCAACATGTCGCCCATGAATCAGCCCAAACCGTAAACATTTGGGCGATAAATAACTATAATTAAAAAAATACTGGTTATTGCATAAATTAGGTAATCAATTAGGCTGCATTTGGTATTCATGCGCTGCCTACTCAGCCTGCAGTTTGACTTATTACACTCTGTGAGGCTAAGCTGTGGTTCACTGAGACTTGGGAGTTGGTATTTTTCTTATGTGCATGCTTGTTTGTGTGCCTGTGTGTTTTAAGGTAATGGAGATAAATGGTTCATAGATCATAGGTTTTGCTTTTAAAGTTTAAACACTAAAATAAAAATCAAAAAATCAAAACGTAAGGTTTGCTTTCATTTTCTATTAGAAATCAGTTTTGTTGCTGATACTTTAACATTACAAATCAAGTTGATAAAACTGCACTTGAGCACTCAACAGCAAAATGTCACAATCTTTGATGTTTCCTTTTGTCAGTGCCTTACAAAAGTTTTAATACAGATTTTTTATTTATTTATTTTTATTTTTTAACTCTGTCATCATGCCTCACCAGGGGAGCGATTTGTTGTTTAAAGTATTTGTGAGTTTTCTTTCTGCAACACGTGGATACGGTAGTACTGTATTTCTTTGATGCTACTCAAAGAAATACAGGTAAATTCTCAACTTGTTCAGAAGCAAATCCTTAATTTATCTTTAGTTTCTTTATGCATTTTTAAATACAGCACCAGACTCGATTTGAAGGCCGTGTATAAAACGGAAGCTACTTGTTAAAATAAAGTCTTAATTCCTGCAGCGCTTGCGTATACTTTTCCCCAAAATGCATTAAAACTAAAATCCAGGCAGAGTTTACTCCACACTCTGCTCCCGCGATGCTCCTAACTTAGAGAACATGAATTGTTGATGGGCAAAAGAACAACAATTGCTACTTAAATCTTCATATAATATTTACAGGACAAGCACGGCAACTCTGCAGCCACGGCCTTGAAAGCACAAAGGAGTTTTGTGCAGTTTGTGAAACAGGCAGAAGAAAAGGAACAAAAGAAACAAGATGTTTTAATGGTAAAAGTGCATAAATAAATGTATTGATGTGGTTGTTCATCCTGCTCCCATTCCATATGAATTTAATTAGAGTCGGTGAGAACTGCTGAAATAAAGCTGAAGTGCAGAAGCGTGTGCACAGCCGACAGATTGCCTCTTATCCATGCAGCGAGCCGAGCCCACATTAAGAATGGCCTCCGCTTCTTCCTCCTCCCTCAGAAGGCTGCTGGAGCCTTAGCAACAGCTGCTTTTGTTTATTCTACACCTAACATGTCCTCCCCCAAAAGTTTGCCCTTCATCAACAAACATATTAGGTTATGCTAATATTAGTTATCATTAGAATTGTGCTCACGGCGTCGATTCGCCCGGTTGTTCACTGACTCATTTGTTTTGATAACTCCATGTTCCCTTCTGTGCTGCGTGGGCGTCAGTGGAGGTCAGAGGTTAAATCCTGCACATCTATATCATCCGTGTTGGCTTTCAGTTAATGCACAACTCCCACCTCCCGCTCTTAAACATGACAGAGGTGCACTAATGGACAGCGTTGGAGCTTTAATGTGCTGCAGGTCCAGAATCCGTCTGAAAATAAAACAAAGAACAGCAGCTTTTGCCTCACATTTAACCCAAAGCACTACAGCAAATCCAGCATAAACTGTTTAGTCTAATTTAAACCATACAACTTCATTTTCTGGAGCACTTAATGTGACTTGCAAATGTACACTTTAATATATTTTATTTACTACAGGCTGCATAACCTAAACAGATGAGGAAAACAGGTACTACCGCATTACCAAGCAGTGAGTGAACTAAATTGCCAGGCCTCTAATTTGAGTAATTTATGCAAATATGTACAATTATATGAAGCTCCAGTGATTATATGCAGTTGATGAATTAGCTCACAGGAAGCCCAGCATGAGGGAAAGAGAGAAAAACAAAGATAACATGCTATTCACTTCCATTGCTTTTTTATTTTTTTTTATCTTTATAAGTTACTCCTTACACTTTGCATCCCAATTATCAAAACAGACACATGCAGAAAATGTAGTGATTCTTGGATGTTTATTTACTTCCCATTTCCATTTCCTTGGCTGTACAAGCACAAAATATTTTAAAGTTTGTTATTTGTGTTTAAGTGGTTGCAGACAATGAGTGTTCAGGGATCTTTTAAAGTGACGTTCTGTTAAGAGATCACTTTATTTAATAGAATGGAAAATACAACAGCAATAGCCTCCAGAAGTCAAAATTCCAAGATAGAAAACAATTTTCCACAATCATCCATTTGAAAATTCAGTTTAGTTGTCCATTTAAATCATTCATATCATATAATAACATCTTATTTGCACCTCTGACAACTTGTAGCTCATTAAATCTTTGATACACATAAATACATGTACAGCCTCTGTCGATTAACAGGTTTCTGTTGCTGACTTGTTTTGCCTAGAGAAATTAGTCTTGTTAAAAACTAAAGCACGCAACATAAAGCAAACGTATGCTTTATGTTTGCGACTTCAGAGGAAAATGTAACAGCATAAATGGTCAATGCTTTTCATTCAGTGAGCTTCTTCAGTTTCTACTATTAGCAAATACTAAGGTGCTGTTTTATTTATTTTATTTCATTTTTTCAGTTTCCCAGCTCCATGTTGTAGTTAATTTAAATAGTATTTATATTTTTAACAAGTTCACAAGAAATTCTCTTTTGAGAATCACTACATGTAGCCAAAGTACCACCAGTACCACCAAACCAAAATGAGTGAACAAAAGGACAGTCAGAGCAGGACAAAAGTGAATATCTGCCTTCTTAAAATAATCCCAGTCAAGTTTTTTTTTTTTAACAGCAGTTTAAACAAGGGCTTTTTCTGAAGCTTTATAACATCATCAGCTTCATATCAGATGATTACTCATATCACAGTCTATGGTAATTACAGTGTGGTAGGTAGTTACAATGACCTTTCAACGTGAAAGGATGCTAAACGGAAAGCCATAACTCTTGTTTAAGGAAACAACAACAACTAAGATTTGTGTTGCTATTTAAATATATATATAATGGCGTAATGCTGATATGGTTGAGGACTAAATGTGAATATTTTTAAAGTCTGAATGCTTCTACTGAGTGGTACAAAGCCAGAATCGCCTAAATGATTCCTTTGCCTGAAGTTGGAGCTGCTGTAATGTGAAGAAGTGAGGGATGTTCGTCCTGGTACTTGGGTCGGCTTGGTTTCATTGTGACTCATCTTGTCAGGGTATCCTTGTCTTATCTATCTCTCTCTCAGACTTCCTCACTGTAAATCCTGAAAAATCACTTGAGAGTGAATGCAGCACAGAGTGCGAATATCCTCTTTGTTTGACTTTACCCTTTAAGAACTAAATCCATCTTACATTTGTTTCGTTCTTCCTTCTTTTTTTTTTTTTCTTTTTTTTGATTTCCTGGGCTCACCAACTGAGGCAGGCTACCTGACCTTGCTGTGACTTGTGAAGGATCAGCTGGTTTTCAGACACTCGGGTACCTGCTTTTGCCTTTGGAAGACAAATGACATGATGATGAATGTGTGGGTTGGACTGCTGGACATTGTTAGTAACATCATAAGTGGAAACATACGGCATATTTCATGTTCCCGAGTCATCTTTGTCTCCATTTTTACATCGGATAACAAAGAAAACGCTGACTGTTTTAAATTATGAGCAAAATGTTGGAGTTCTTTGAATACAAAATTGATGCAATGCTTATATTCCAAACTCTTGATACTTCAGAGTATTGTCAAACTCCTGTGAAAGATAATCATAAGTTTTCAACAGACGGCATTTAATTGGAATAACCTAGCAAAACTAATAAGTGAAATTTTTCATGTGCATAAAAATGTGTCCATGTGTTTCCTCCTTGTGGAATATAAAAGGATTGTCATCAATTTGTTTCTGGATTGTTGAAAGAAGAGCAGGATGGCATATCCTTTCATCCCACTCCTTATTGATGGCATTGCTCTTGGGTAGATTTTGGAGGAGAATTTAACTTCTTTTGATGATATGCAACGTTACACATGGACTGTATCAGGATGCTTTTCTGCTGCCACCACACAAGTCCCGCACTTTTTTCTTCAGATGTTTCAAACATTTTAAAGGATAATTCATCAGAAAAAAAAAGCAAAAAACTTTTCATCACTCTTTTCTGAAGATAATTTTAGAATAGTTTTAAGGCCCATAAGCTGTTTGATGTTTCTGATTTTCAACTGATCATTAAGCATAAACTATAAACATCAGTTTTTCTATTAGTCAATGTGTGGAAAGCTCTAAAAGACTCTGTACAGACAGTTTAGCCACATATGTGTGCCGTCACGGTACATAACCTTTTACACGTTCTGGCTCTTTGTGATTCCTCATATCATTATCATTATCATAAGCAAAGATCTGTGATCCAAAGAAGACTGAGAGAAGCTCTGTTTTGGTCTGTGTCCACTGAAATCAGTAAGACATGGAGGAGGCATCTAGTCTTGCACAGATCAGCAGTGGTACATGGCTCAATGAATATTGGTGTATCTAGGCTATTTTAATCACTACAGTATATTATTTAAATCCACATGCACAACTGAATCCTTTTTCTTTAAAAAGCCCAGCAATAAGCTCAATTACTCAGTTTTTTCTGATGCTTTTGCACTTGAATAAAGGTCAGAATAAAAACTATGACAACAGTCTCACCAAACAACATATCTATTTACATTTTCCACAGTAAAAAAAAAACCTAAGTACATCGTATGTGGAAGTGTCTTTACCTGATAAAGTCACTTCCTGTTTAGTTCCAGTAGGAAGCTTCTGCCTCACCTCCCAGATTAAAGCTCCTGTCAGAGTTCTGTGTCAGTCCACCTGCAGGATAAAGACAGTTGCTCACACTCAGAGATATTGATCGGTGAATCTTTGATCACACAACATGCCAAGACAAACACACCTGGACTCACACATCGATGACAGCTTTTAGCTCTAACTGGGATTTTCTGTCTGATAAAAGAGCTTATGGCATGCTCGTTAGGATAGCCTCCGGAATAAAAGGAGCAGCTTTCCTCGTCCCCACGTCGGAAGATGAATCTGTGCCTAATGGCCTTCTCCGACGGATGTAATTCTATCAGGACCCAATCAGCTGCAGCAATTAGATGCTCTTTTTGAGCAGGGGAAAAGGGTGCAAGGATCCTAACTGGGGTCAATTAGAGAGAATAGAGCTGCCGCTCAACTCCCACTACATCACACTGTCTGTCGGCCGCTGACCAGCATCTCCTCTCCCTTTAATCACATAATATAAATGTATCTCGCTCGCCTCCCTTCATCTCCTTCTATTCCACCGTGTCCTGAGGCAACTTCATCTTGGTCAGCCTGGCTTTATATTTCCCCTTAAAAGTCGCTCCACGGTTTCTCGTTTCCGAGGAAAGCTTGCTGTCACGGCCTGGAGGTTATCACCCAGGACTGCTACCTCAAAGAGTCACTTCTGCTGCCCTACACAGTGACTGAAGGGTCACTTTCTCATTGTAGCTGATCTTCATTGTAATCTCTCTGTGTGCTAATAAAAGCTTCCTGTTGTCAGGGCATATTTACATATCAGTGTTTAGTCTTCATGGTGGCTGCTGACCTCGGAAAAAGCTGGGCGGATGAGTTCAGATTATCTCATGTAGTCGCTTAGAGGACTCTCATCAAGATTCATTTGAAGTTAGAGGGTCTGCAAAATGTTGTAATGAGCGACAAAAGTATAGCTGAAATCTGTTTCTCCTAGCAGTTTTCAGCCACAGAGTCAGGTGAACGGAGTCCTGACTCTGTTCACCTGAGTCAGGACTCAGTTTACATTCAACAGTAACGAGTCAGGACTCTGGTGAACAGAGTCACCTTATCCTACATTTGATGCAGGATAAATCAAATGTATTGATTAATTAAATTTGTAACTAATGAAGATTTAATTTTAAGAACATTAAGATTTTTTTTGATTTTTTTTTTTCACAAATGCACTGCTTAGGCTTTCATTGTTTCATGTATCTGTAATTTCAACAGAATGAAGGAACTGACCCCTCAATCAGACCAAATCTGAAAATAGTTCTTGATACTTGAGGATAACTTTCTCAGAGTGCCTGCTGTATTTTTCTTGGAAATATACCCATATCAGTTGGGGATGTCTTATTTGTTTGCATGGAGCACTTCAATCTGAAGTAGGGCCACGATGTATTGAATTATGTAGGTTAATACACCCAACAACAAAACATTTTCACTTATCCACTTGTAGCTTCTGTGATCTTGAATTTGGACTATAAAACTGGCATATTTAAGAAACTGGTTAGCCTGTAAGTACATGACCTTTCTTAGCCTTGGTTAGCAGTTCTGCAACAAATACTGTGATGTAATTGTTCAAAAACAACAACAAAAAAGTAAATAGAGAAAACTGAACATATTGAAAAATATTACCCATACAGAATTGAAGGTATCTCTGCAGCACTGGGAGAGACAAAATTAAACTTTTCTGCACTCCTACAGGTTAAAAGCTAAAAGTCTTTCATGGCTAATAAGTGGATTTTGCATGTGCATATGTGGTGTCAAAAGCAAACTATTCAAACGGAAAATCGGATGTGATATCCAAAAAGGCAGTAGATCTGATACCAACTCAAAGCAAAAACAATCACCAAAGAATTCTTGCACAAAAGATATGCGCAATGTTCAATATTTTGTTTCTGCTTTTATCGACTTTCATGCCCCAAATCAAAAAAAAAAAAAAAATTAAAACACAAGGCAGTGAAGAAAGAATGTGTCTTTGTGGACTGAATAGCCACTATTTAAGTTTCTCCTCCGTCTCATGTTAGTTTGAGTTAGTCTTGTTTTGCAAGCAATTATTTGAATAGTTTTGTTACTTTAACCTCCCTTTAACATATCATCTTACTAATTTTACTGATCCAACTTTGTCTTTTCGGTGAAATAAAAATAAAAAATAAAAACTGTTATGGACTGGGCCTCACTGTCGTTTACTTCTCAGTCGATAACACCCAATTTAAAAATTTCTTTCTGAATAAGCTTGCGTTAAACGTCAGCATAGAAAATACTATTTATTCGGATTTCTTTTATCTGAACTGTTTGCTTTATGCTAAATACCATGAACCTGGTGAATATTAGGCCATAAACATCGAAAAGCAAAAAAAAAACATCAAAAAAAAAACAAACGAGACAAAAATGAGATCATATTGGTTAAGGTCAGGGTCTATATACCAGTTTACATTCAACAGTTTAATTTAAAAATATATATTTTTAAATATGATAGTACTGATGTTCTTCATCGTAGTTCACTGGATCTTAATCTATGAAGTGATTTCTCTATTTCTCATTATTTCTATGTTTCTTAATTTAAAGTAAAGAATTTTTAAAAAAAGTGTAAAACAGAAAGGCACATGATTTTTCTTTGTTCACATACTTTCTTTCTTTTTTTTAAACTAAAACAATAAAGAAGATGTTTCTTTCGAGGTAGCCAAACCATCTGCAATCAACTCGGCTGCATGGACTGATGCCACTCGAAGGCACCATGACGTTGAGAGGCTACAGCATCACCTCCTGTTGTGCGTCTTATGGCCATAGAAGCTTTATCCATGCTCAGATCATCCTTTTCCCCCCTGTGGGATGTTCTCGTGCATGCCTCCATCTGTTCTCGCTCATCACTCGCCTGGTTGCGTGAGAACACTTACAGCAGATCGAGGAGGGGGAGGAGCCTGCAGGGAACAACACTGATTCCCAACAACAATCAGCAACACAAGGGAGTACTCTTTTTCTTCCATTACTCTTTCTCCAATTCTCAAACACATGTTGAATCCATCTGTTGCCTTCCGGCACAACGAGGGGTAACCTTACAGTGAAGCAGCTCAGCTCAAGTCTTCCACACTCATTTGGCCACATCACCAAATTGCTAGAGTGCTTGTTATTGGTTTCATCCATGGGTACTTTGGCCATCACACCTGGAGCATCTTTGACATTTCAACTCCAACCCACCAGCTGAGGGGATCTAAGTTATGCGAGTTTGGATGCACGTTTTGTTTACCTTGAGAAAATAAAAATAAAAGATAGCGTGCCAAGTGAGGTAAATAGTAAAGAAGAAGTAATTGTACACAAGGGGATGAAAGTGTGTGTAGTGCAAATGAGAGGCAGTGTGCTTGTCTTTTTGTGTGCAGCAGTGTATCAGTGGCGGGTTTCACAGCACCATCAAGTTGGCACAGGTGTCAAAAAAAAGTCTGTAATTAGAAAACAAACAAACAAACAAAAGAGCGATGGAGTGAGGAGAGTAGGCATAGAGCGAAGATTGATGTCACCAGAGGGAAAATAAAATAAAATAAATCATGATTAAAACGCTGACAAGCATAAAGTGACGTAGTTTCTTTGTTCCCGATGATGATAGTGAAATGATGGGTTATAATGTCGATTTCCTTTTTCTAGGAAAAAATAAATAAATAAATGCTTGTTGTGAAAGTGTAGCATCTTCTAATGTTTGTCTGCTCTTCAATCCTTCTGCTGTTTAAACGGGGGAGGACAACAGAAAGTTGGAACTCCATGCAGCTGAATTGCTCAGTTTTATCTTTCTGTGATAGATGAGTTTCTTCTCCACACACGTGGTGTGAGATCATCACTTCTAGTGTAAAGAAATTACTCATGGCACAGGATGGCTTCTTAAGGCTTCTGCATTGTCACAATAAATGTAAGGACTATTGAACTAGACGTTGACCAAATGACAGGCAAGAAGAGTAACCAGAGTTTCACTTGTTAGTAATTGGTCAGAGCCAATCAAGGGAACATTGACTGATTGGCGTATCTCTCTGTCTCCTTTGTTTCTGCAATAGTGCAGTATGACACTATTTGCAGTGTTGGGACATCTGTGGTAAGCTGCTTAAAAAAAAAACAGAAAAGCTGTTGGACGAACTCGCAGCACAGATGTTTTGGGCACAGAACTCATCAACTCAAACCCAGAAAATGGTTCGAGACACAATCCAAAACCTCCGCCTCTTCAGACCCACCCACCGCAACAGCAGCCCCCACTAACTGGGTCACTGAGGTTGGCGAAACCTAATAGTGCATCATATTTAATCGCCCCTACATGCAATTTCCTGCAGGATGCCATCACCGCTAATTAGTTACTGACAGCATCATCAAATTTTTGTCTCGTACAGAGGGGCTGATCCATGGCTCTGCAGCCAAATTAAAGTGTTGTGAAGTAACGAGCACAGAGAGACTCCAATTAAAAGACGTAGGACAAGTCGTGCTAGGGCTCTGTCCCCGAGGCTTCGCACGAGTTCGGCTCTGCTCTCCGAGATGCTGGTGGAAAGAGGGAGAGGCTTGGAGACAAGAGGTGACACGAGTCCCCTGGCAACTCCAAGCAGTCTCTCAGTCAGAGATATTTCAGCACTAATTAGTGCGCATACACAATATGTTTGGGACAGGGCCATTAACAACACTTCACACAGGCTGAATGAGGTTAGAGTTATCATATTTCACATCATGGCTCCACCGGGGTTAACTGTACATTTTTCCACTGTGCCTTTCTGTGGTGTAGTGTATTCTTAAAGGAAAGAACTTAGAAACATTACATAATTGCTACTGGAATGAGATGAACAGTTTAAGTATCCATGCATACCGATGTATAAATGCAAATGTTGCATGGAGAGTTGAGCTTGAAAAAGCGCAGATTTGCCTAATGAGACGTTTGTCACATCTCAAACTTGTGCCTGTTCTAAAGGGAATAGATGACTTACTTGCTTTCTGAATGAAAACACACATTAAGTTGTCTCTAAGGTATTTAAATAATAAAGTAACACTGAGCCAGTAATAAATCTCTAATAAAAGTTACACAGACACACCCTGTCTTCATTCACCACAGTGGCTTCTTTGTTCCCTCTGGTATTATAACACATTTTTAATCACTCTTTTATCTCCAAGCAAATAAACTGAGCTGGAGTTGGACAAGGAGAACAAAACGACCCTGTGAAGGCATCAGCGTCCACTTAAAGGCCTCTCTGAGAGACCTTTAAATCTGCCGAACAAAAAATACATGACTTCATCCATAAAACCGTCCTTTGCTCCACTCAGCCGCAGCCATTAGAGGTAATTCAGCTCTCAGCTTCCTATCACACTGCAATGCCAACTGCACCTCATGTCTCAGAACTCCTGACTAAAGTAAACATTCAGGCATTCAGGGAAAAAAAAAAAAGAAGTCAAATAAAGCACAAAGAGCTGAAAAATGATATGGCTTTTGGCTAGGGTATTTTGCATGATGCATGAGGCAGCGATGAGCATGCACCTCGCTGTGACACTAAATAATTGAGGTATAAAAAAAAAAAAAAGAAAAGCTTCAAACGTTGTCTTCACAGAGGTAGCATGACTCGCTGGTTAATCAATGCTAACAGAGAGTGTCAGAGGACTGGAAAGATCCATTCCCCTGATGTAAGGTGGAATGCCAGATTCAGCTATGATGCTTGGAGAGAATGACACCCAGCAGAGGGATGGAGGGAGCGAGAGACGGCCCAGGATGATGCGCGCAGCACAGATGCAGGAGATGCACGTGGATTAAAGGGCTAGTTATCAAACAGAATCTAACGTCATAAAGATAAAAGATGAAGATGAAAGAGAGACAACAATGAGGGTAATTTTTTGCCTATCTGAGGTATCTACTTGTAGATGATTTAAAGCCACTTTTTGAATCCACTTTTTCCCCCGCTTTTATTATTGTTCCGTAGAAAAAACAGCATAACTGCTTTCAGACCTGTAAAGGTTTTAGGGAGAGTTTTACCAACAGGAAATCATATCTGTAGGGCCTGTGCCATGGGGTTCCCTGGATATACATTTTTATAGTCAATATCTATAAGATAAAATTAGACTGCGACTAATATGCCTAGAACATGTCTAGTGTGTTAATTAAAACAGATCAAATCTAAGATACTAGCATACTTAGAAAGAACAAAGCTAAAGTGCAGTAAAATATTGGCCATACATTGGAATAAGGGCTGACAGTATACCAATAACAAATATTGGGAGTGCCATTTTGCCGACGGACCCCCAACACTAATCTCAATGCCATCAATGGGCACATGGGATCTGTGGGACTACATAGTCTGTAATCCTCCTGTAGAAGCATCTGCATCTGCAAACCACAAGCTGAAGCTAAGGTAATGTGACTTTGAGCTGTCTATTCTTGTCTATAAAGAATAGACAAAGGACAACCATATCTTGAATTCACTGTATTACTTTAACCACGCAGACAGTCTAGTTGCAACAGTATTCTTGAACTTTGGTTTTTAGACACAACATTTGAGAACTTGTGGTTATGTTACCATCTGTTTTATTGACATTAGGGTTCTTCTGAAGGTTAGTGCTAGGATTGCTGTGAGTGTGCACTCAGTGACAAAATCAGTAATGCACCAACTGAAATGGAAATATTGAATCATTTCTTGTAGCAACACAGACTACTGGGTTCCATTAGCAATAAACTAGCTTGTTTAGAACAGCCACCCAAGAGCATATACTGTAAGTACACTCATTACTCACTGAGTACTGCTTCCATTTCAGCATCAACGTAGTGTGACATGGGGATGATCAGTTTGTGGGTCTGTGGGGGTAGCAGCTTAAAAAGGGAGGTCCAGACTTCTATCTCCCGAGCCACTTGTTCCAGCTCTTCCGGGGAATCCCAAGGCGTTCCCAGGCCAGCCGAGAAACATAGTGCCTTCAGCGTGTCCTGGGCCTTCCCCGGGGCCTCCTGCCGATCTCCTGCCTCCCCCGGTGAGGGAGGCATCCTAACCAGATGCCTGAGCCACCTCAATTGGCTCCTCTCGACATGAAGGAGCAGCAGCTCTACTCTGAGTCCCTCCCAGATGATGGAGTTTCTCACCCTATCTCTAAGGGAGAGCCCAGATACCCTACGGAAAACTCATTTTGGTCGCTTGTGTCCGTGACCTCGTTCTTTCGGTCATGACCCAAAGCTCATGACCATAGATGAGGGTAGGAACGCAGATCAACTGCTAAATTGAGAGCTTCGCTTTTTGACTCAGCTCTCTCTTCACCACGACAGACAGTGAAGCAGTACAGTGCCCGCTTCACTGCAGACGCTGTGCCAATCTGCCTGTCGATCTCTTGCTCCCTTCTTCCCTCATTCGTGAACAAGATCCCAAAATATTTAAACTCCCCCCTGACCCAGAGAAGGCATTCTACCATGACCATGGCCTCTGATTTGGAGGCACAGATCCCCATCCTGGCCGCTTCACACTCGTCTCCGAAAACTGCAGATCATGACCTGATGAAAGCCAACAGGACCACCAAAATGGATCCCCTCAACACCTTGACTGTGCCTTGAAATTCTGTCCATGAAAGTAATGAACAGAATCAGTGACAAAGGGCAGCCGTGGCGGACTCCAACTCTCACCGGAAACAAGCCTGACTTGCTGCTGGCAATGTGAACCAGACTCTGACACCGGTCATACAGGGACCTGACAGCCCATAGCAAAGGGTCCGGTTCCCTATACTCCCGGAGAATCCCCCACAGGGTTCCCCGAGGGACACGGTCAAACACCTTCTCCAAGTCCACAAAACACATGTAGACCGGTTGGGCGAACTCCCACTCACCGTCCAGGACCCTGCTGAGGGTGTAGAGCTGGTCCAGTGCTCCACAAGGTAAAATCGATGCAAAACTTCCTTGGACATCATTTTTCAAGTGTCATGGATTTCCTCTTTGCATGTTCTTAATATATTTGGATAAATGGATATTTACTAACTGGTCTTAATCAAAAGTACATGGGATGCTAAAAAAATAATTGACCACCTAATTGTAGAGATAAAGAATAAAAAAGAGGCAAGGAAAATACAGCATAACTGAAATAACTAACATCACCACAAGGGAATAGCATTGTGATTACATGTTTTCTTGGAATCTCACAGCCTCAATTTGCAAGTATATTGGACATTTCTCCTTTTCTACAGAGTCTTTTAAGAGGTGTTATCAAATCACCAACCGATATTTTAAAACAACCTCTAAAGAAGAGGCATTACAGGTTTCTCCATTAGCCAGTGAACCAGAACTGCTTGTCTCAGTGAAGCCATTTGACACAGAAACAGCTGAGTTTGTCTGAGAGTTGAAGGAAAAAGAACCTATAGTTGCTTGATTACTGTAGGTAAGGGACACAGCTGCCGATTGTGGCATCAAAAGATATAAAGAAGAAAAAGTTAAAGAACATAACTCTGAAGGATTTACATTTTGTTATCTTTTTATAAAACCTGCAGATAAAGGAAATGGAAAGATGCTTCTCCTTTTCTTTGATTCCTGACTGTGTGACCTTTAGGATGAACTCTACAACAAGCCAGCTCCCTTCCTCTAAAGGTGAGCAGGCATAAAACCTTGGTCTTTATGTCTGCTCACCATTCATTCTTTAACATGTTCATCTTCACTCCATCCATGCTGAGCTGCAGCCATATATTTCACCTCCGATAGCCGTCCTTATGGCCGTGAGAAACATCTTCTCAGTGGATCACTGTAGGGCCAGAGAGCTCACCTCTTAATTCCTCTGACAGCAGCGTCGCTGTGATACCTCTTAGAGGCGAATCCCCATCTCTGTTCTCAAACCCGACTATCTCCATGGCACCCCATGTCTGACTGGAATACCAGCTGAGAGTTTAAAACTGAGCCGGAGAGAAGGAGCAGAGAGAGAATCAGAGGCGTGTGGTATTTGTTTGACAGGTACATGTCTCTATAGGCCAGCGCCTTTCCAATTTAAGAGGCCCTTAAGCTGGGAGCAGCAGCTTAACATTATTCTGTGTGAAGAGAAAAGGCACAAAATGCTGCTCTCTTTTTTTCCCTCTCGCCTGGCTGCTTTCAGAACAGGCCCTGCCGACCCTTCAAGGACGCTTTGCTGCAAGTGTTTCATCATTTGGTTGAATTTTAATTATTTTCCAGGCTTGTTAAGTCCCACAGCGATGGCACTGAGCATTCACTGTGAAGGAAAAGGAAGTAAAGTGACAAAGGTATGAAGGGAAGACCAGGGGGATGACGGCGAATGACAAAATATTTCATTAACCTCTGAAATGTTGGCTCACGTGAACTGATTGGCCACCAGCTGCTGTCTGAGTGAGAGTTTAACTGTCCGCGCGATAGCTCCGCTCTCACTCACTGGACAACTGTTTATACAGGGAAACCCCAGCTTGTAGTAAAAAAAAAAAATGATAATAACTTCAACAAATTTGGTGTGTGCGAGCTTGTGTATGTGTATTAAATGAGTGTTTTAAAATGTAGGCATAATAGTAAACTTCTCTTACAGATAAACTGAACAGTTTTTTATTGATATGTGGCTGTTGACATTTACATGAAGAAAGCATGGCAATTTAAAGATTTGTTCAAGTCGAGTTTAACATGCAAACTTAAAGTGACACTGACACAGCAAGACCACTTACACAATTTAAAAAGATGAACTACTGAGCGTTTATTTTGTGTTCACGGAAGCTTTTAATAATAAGTATTTCTCTCAGAATACTGTAAATGCAGAGTGTCGCTGTTTTTGTCTGTAATAACTGGGTCCAACATCGGCGCCATCTTGTGACAGGATCAGGGGAAGACGAAGCGTAGCGACTAGTCTGAGTACACAAAAGCAAAGTAAATTTCAGAGAAGATTTTTTTTTGCACAATTTATCTGCAGTTTTGGAGAAAGAAGTCACAAGATGGGACAGACAAGAAGAACTATACTCTACATTTTACGGAAGAGGATTGGGGCCACTGGACAAAATAAAAATAAAACAGTGTTGACATTAATCTCAGAATTCTGAGATTAAAATCAGAATTAAAGTCTCAGAATTCTCAGAATTCTGAGAAAAAAGTCAGAATTCTGACTTTAATCTCAGAATTCTGAGATTAAAATTCAGAATTCTGAGATTAAAAAGTCAGAATTCTGAGATTAAAGTCAGATTTCTTTTTTCTTTTTTCCAGTGGCCCTAATCCTCTTCCGTACCATTTACTTCATTCTGTGAGAAATAATAATTCTTAAAAGCTTTTGTGTACACAGAATGAAATCACAATAGTTCATCTTTCTAAATCATCTAAGTGGTTTTATTGTGTCAGTGACCTTTTACGTATACGACTGATGTAATTTCAGAGAGGACAGACGTGAAAAATGTCGCTATGGTGTTATTGTATGTTAACTAAAGTGAAAGAGGGAGTTGTCCACATGCAATGTGGTGGATGACTAACATTGCACACCGCCCTGAATACACAATCCCCCCTGTGAAATGCGGTTTGTGACAGCATCAATCTTTGTGGATTGCTTTTCCTAATCAGAGACATGTAAGGTGGTCAGAAGTGAAATGAAGATTTATGCTATAAACTACAAGAGAATGCTAGATAAAAACCCGTTGGAGGCCACAAAAGACCAAAGACTGGAGGTTTTCCTTTCAGCAGGAGAACAACATCTAGACCAGTGTTTTCACACCCTGGTCCTTGAGGCACACTGCTTTGCATGTTTTAGTTGTTTCCCTGTTTCTCTGTGTTGAAGCAGGAAAACATCTAAAACACCCTGGTCCTGACGGCACACATGCGGGGCAGTGTGCCGTCAGGACCAGGGTTGGGAAACAGTGCTCTAGACATCCACCTGGAGTGAGAACAGGATGGTTGAAATCAAAGCATTTTCACGTGTAACACAGGCTGCATCAATGTCTACATCGAAATCCAAATGTGAATCAGTGGAAAGTGTTGACAAATTATGTTCATAGATGCTCTTCATTCAACCTGGGAAAGCATGATCTGTCTTGTAAGAGCTAAGATAGAAGAAATTGCAATTACTCTTCTTTTTTTCTTTTTTCTTTTTTTTTTGCAAAGCTGGTAGAGTCATACCCCAAAAGCTAGTTGCTGTAATTGAATCATGTTAAAGGGGGTTGGAGTGTTAATGGTAGAGTTTAGATTATGGCCCGAGTTCGAGCCGAATCCGACCTAAAACTCCAGGCATGGGGTATTGTATAAAATCAACTATTCAGAGCTTTATAATGTTGTATCCTCAAAAACATAACTGAAATGTTGCTTTGATTCTTTCATGCCTGTTTGAGGAATTCTTGACTCTTTGGAGGCACCCAAATGACTATTTCATGGCGCTGCAGTCCTTTGCCGATCCTCCGCCTCACAGAGCATCCCTCCCTTCAGCTCCTCCAGAGTTGCAGCAGCAATTAGCAAACTCCTGGTGGAACTGCACGTCTGCTGAGCTTATTCTTCAGACTACGTCTCAGTCCACTGCCATAAGAACGGGTGTAAATGGTCTAAGGGAGTAGTGTAGTAGTAGTGATGTGCTGAAGACAGTTTCGGAAAGAGTGGAAGCTTCTTAAAGAGACAGAGGCTAATTTCACAATGTCAAATTGCAAAGTCAAATTTATTTTAAGTTATGTTTGACATGTACATTTTTATAACAACTGAAGGTAACATAGTAAAGTGATTGTGCTATAGAAATGGCACTGTAAAACTTGAAACTACAAGGTTTCTTCCCAGTTAAAAAAAATAAAAATAAATTCTCGCAATATTTCTTGAGACTGACCGCTCTCAGTCTCAATAATTTGTGTTCCCTCTTGAGCTGGATGATCTTTCCCATCCCTTGAGGATGCTCTTCTCCTACTTGTTTTAATTACCTTACTAGCTGTCATTGTCAATTTGCCCCTCTTCATCACCAAACCCACCATTACAACCTTTTCATCTCACTCTGGAATGAAAACTTTTTCCCCAAAAGGGACCTCAGCTTAACTTCTTGTAGCCTCAAGAGTTTAATCCCCCTGAAATTAGCAGCAACGTCTCCGTCTCCCCAAGAGTGAACCAATCCGGTGTTGTACTGGGACCTTTTTGACTCTCCCATCAGGTGACATCACCATCAGAGAGGCCTGCGGCAGACACAAGGCTGCAGTGCTAGGTTGGGCCATTTCTCTGCATCATTAAAAGTCACTATGCATTCGAACTGGAATCCAGCCATCAGCCTCACCACAACTGATGGCTACTTAACTGAGGCAACTCAACATTATAGGACAAGAGAGGGGGTCTTCTGACTGCAGTGGGTAAGTGTTATGAAGCACTGCAAGCCTTGAAGATATGCTTTACAATTATTTGCTGTGTGAGAAGCAAGCTGCAGGGAGGAGAGATCTATCAGTCTTTTCAAATATTGAGTGCCAAATCAGCATTCTCCACACGGAGCCTCATTTCATTTCTTTATTCAAGGATGGTCCCACATATCTATCTACCCATGCTGAGTAGACATCTCAAAATCTCAAAACCAATTTGGCATTATCTCCATCACAGACGACCCTTTAAATTTGCATCAGTGGAGTGGCTTTGGCAAGCAATTACACCGATGCAGGACATCGGTAATTTGACAAGAATCTGCTCTGACAAGTCTGGACGCAGCGAAGGAGGCGTCCCCTGAGAGAGCGAGGAAGGGATGGAGGGTAGAGGGGCTGCAAAGATCCGGCCTGCAGTACTACAAGGGAAAACATGGGGATTAATGCAGCAGTGGGATAACAGAGGATCCTCCCGGAGTCACAGATACATGCAAACACGGAGCACATCTGTCAAAACATACAAGCCGACAACAGCTGATGTTGCTGAGGTGAGTGAGGTCATCAGCGGAGTTTCTGCATCGCTGCCTTGCTGTTTCCTGCCGCTACACACACTGCAACAATATACACCTCCACAAACCTTTTTTCTATGAATTAATTAGGATGGTAATTTAATAATGGACTCAAATGTGTGCTTTTAATGCTCTGAATCTCATGAGCATTTGGGAAAATGCGATTTCAAAGTCTGGCATCATCATTGTGCAATAATTACACAAAAGGGCAATTAAATCAGTGGAACCCCACAAATTTCCACAGTCATTGTTGTGTTCCCCTCTGATTCCAGGAGAAACATATATTCATACCGAGGGTAATCCTCGCCATTGTTTGATTTTAGACCTGTGCAATCTGCAACCAGTGTTGTCAACAACATTTCTGCTTGAAACCAATGAGGGATTTTTATTTGATCCACTGCTAATTTCGTAAGTTAGTTTATACCTGAATGGATTAACAAATAAATAAATAAATAAATAAATAAATAAATAAATAAATAAATAAATAAATAATGTGGAAACAGCTTATTGACTAAAAATCCCTCCCACCCCGAACGAAGAAAAGAAAAAAAACATACACATCAAATATGGACTCCAGAAGCATTAGCAGACACACCGTGACCTGAAAATGCTTATATCAGGAAGAGAGGCATGTGATAATGTAAATTTTGGGGAGAGACTGTTTTGTCCAGAACCCTGTAAACGGGGTGCTGTCCAACGATCGGGGAATTTCACTATGATTGGGCCAAGGTTTCCTCGCAATTCGGTCGTGCTGATTTTGGCTGCAGTATTCTATTAACACTTTACTGTTCAACCAAAGTCTGCAGCATGTAGAGTCTTTTTCCCGCAGCATCACCACACCAGCAACACAGATTAACCAATAAATCAATGTAATTGAAATATCATTTGTACAGCTTTGTTTCAGCTCTGCTGTATGTTGGCTAAACCTCTTAGAGTAAAACATAGACTGATTATATTAGTGACACAGTTGGTGGAAGTACTGCTGTCTTGAGAGTTTTAATCATTTTTCATCTCAGTGGACAATTACAGTTAGAAAGGGGTCACCCTTCGACCACTTTTAAATCTTATTGAAGAGTGTCAGTTTACTAGATATCCAAGTTATTACACTGAGATAATAATTCATGTCCATTTATCCTCTGAGTAACTGAATTAATTCCCATGTACATATTCACTCTATGAACTCAAATTTGATCTAGAGACTATGATAGCTGTTTCTTTCTTCACTGGAAAATGTTTAATCTATTGCTGACTAGTATCAGTGTTTCAAATGTAACATTATGACATTTCTGGTGTATCTTATCTTTTGCAAGTCAGAGTTTATTGAGAGGCAGTCATCCCTGATACTGACCAAATGTATGTAAGCTTTTGAATCAAATAAATTTACAAAATAACATCTATGAAAAATGTTTTTGCCAAGTTTTCTGGCAATTGGGTAATTCTAACTAACCAAAAACAAGATAGGTTTGGTCTGATTCAATTCCAGACAGAGAAAAAATGTGTAGTGTCTTTTCATTCAGCATATGTAAATATCTATTTTTAACTGTAACAATGGCGATATACTAGCCAAAGCATAACCGAAAAGATGAAATTGTAAAAAAAAAAAATCAAGTTTATTGTTAAAGCCTTTTTCTAGTGATTTCTGCATTCTTGCTGGGCTGTCTCGGTCTAAGCCTTCTTCCTGATTTCCTGTTTCCAGCGCTCAGATGCTCAGACGCGAGGCGAGGGGGAATCCTTCTGATACCGTCTGCTGCTTTTCTCTCCTCTTTGTTAAGCAACTCCTCTCCAGCTCTTCCATTTTCATATTTCCATGCGTGGCCGCCCTGACATTTAGTACAGTGAAATTGACTGTTTTCAGGGACTCTCCGGGGAGCTCTGTATTACTTTGTCCTGTCAGAAAGCGGTGTTATGAAAGGAAGGTGATGTCAGTTCCACCGGGTTGTTTATTGAATTTACGGCGCCATTATTTTACCACTCAGCATGATTGTATTCATATTATACCCCATCCCGCCAAGGTCGCCCTCACACAGATCGCTCGGCGACCTTGCAATTGGAGGCCCTTAGGGGAACCGGGTTTAACCAGAGAGACAGGGACCCTTCAGCTTTTTGCACTGATGGACAGTCGAATAAAGCTCTGAGCTCAATGAGTCACCAATCAGCCGGTGTCAAAGCCGGAGGAGAGCATTAGTGGCAGCTGCTGCAGCCATTCTGACAAGGTGAAAACAGCCACTTCAAAGTGTCAATTCGACAAAGACTGACTGACTTATGCCTTCATGCGATGGCCCTCGCTGAGGTCACACGGCCGGGAAATTGCAGCATTGATCTTCGACAAGGATGGCATGTTGTTGTTGTCTGCCCACCAGTCACAGCAGATAGGAAGAGGTCGCTCTAGGGTGAGACTGATCCATCCTCACCATTCTAAGACAAGCATTTTAAGGAGTAAATAAGTTTGAGCAATTGGATCACTAACTCCTAATGCTGAATCAAAAAAAAAAAAAATGCTCTGCTGTATGTTAGGAAAATTAATAGACAATTTGATTTATTGAAAGAAATTCCCCCACACTGGAGCATGAAGTTAAAATTGATTTATAGTGTTCCAAACTGTAACAATTTATTACTTGGAAATTTTATTTTATTTTAAAATTATATTTTTTTAACAAAAACATGAAGTGTCTTCATATCTGAGCAAACTCAACTTACAAAAATACACTTCACATATATTTAATGGCATGTAAGCAAAAAAAAAAAAAAATCGTAGAAATCATGTAGATGCATTTTTAACAAATTTATATGTACGCACACATATATTTAGCACTTCACAATGACTTGCACAACATTTTATTTGCTCCTAGATCATGCTTTCTCTTGCACAAAGTCTTAAGAAAAACTGCAAAATGTAATCAGTCTCTAATATAATGCAAAGGCATCTTTGGTTTAGGTTTTGTTTTAGTTATTTGTTAATGTTGCTAAATTGTCTTGTTAATCCTGTAAATATAATAGGCTTCAGTAAACGAGGAAAATCCCCAGTGTGTGCAACCATCCTTGGCAATAATGTGCACAGATTTTGGTTCAGTTTCACATTTACTGATGATACACTTACAGCAGGGTCAACATTGCAGTGCAATTTGTTTTGGATGTCAAATTACAAAATCAACAAACCAACTCGACAACTACAGCCTAAGTGTGGGAAGACAAATCTGTGCAGCCATTTTAAAAGCAAACACATTCTCTCTCTCGGTTCCAGAATGTCTTACAGAAGGACATAATAAAAATGACTCAAATTATTTCTGGTTATCCATAAGAGTACAAGAATACACAACAAATTCTGGACCCATTTATTCAAAAAAGAGGAAGGCAAAATGAAAAATCTAAGTGCAATACAATAAGTCTATTCCATGATCCAACAATTGGCTGAATCACCTTTAGCAGCAATAACCTGGATAGAAGTTATTAACCCTGTAGCCATCACTCCCATTGTTGTGGGGATATTTCCCCCCTCCTCTGTACAACATCCGTTTAGTTTATTGAAGTTTGCACACATTTATTTATTTATTTATTTATTTTTTATAGTTCTTTTAAGGTACAACAAGAGCTTTTCAGGCAGGTTGAGATGTGAGATTTGAGCTTTGACTGGGTCACTGCAAAACTGTTTGCTGGTGAGCATGTGATCAGTGTTTGCTTGAAGACCCATTTTGGGCAAAGCTTCAGCTGTTGAACAAAGCTGGAAAGAAATGTGAAACTCAGTGATAAAACCTAAGTCGTTCTGAGCCCAAATCATAAGGCTTCTTCCTCTATGATTAACAGTACAAAGTAAGTCCTTTATTTTGTTTTATGAATGTAACAATGAATATGAGTTAATTAATCTCGCAAATAGGCAACAGAGAAGAAAGTAAAAAAAAAGAAAAGAACAATATAGGACAAGATATATTGTTTCTTTTCTATTCCTTTAGGTGTTTAGCATCGGTGACTGATGACCTTGTGCTTGCTGATAAACATTCAAATGAACTGTGCAAAAAGAGAGCAACATTAAGACATTTTTTTTTCATGCTTATGGAAAGTTTTTAACTTTATCCCAGAGTTTCTGGTCCACACATATAAAAAGAAACCTACTTATCCAATTAAAGGTGAGATTTTCACAGTGAAAAATGTGTGTCTCCACCTGGACTCCAGTTATATATGTTACCATATCGGCAGAAAAACAGCTTCCACCTAACAGCAATGATAAAACACTCCCTTCTGTCTCTTCTGCCAAACTGCTGTTATAAATTACTCCTCTGCAGTGTTTTGGACCACACAAACACACACAGGCCATGTTCTTCCAGACAAATCAGCACAGACACATTATCAAATGGCACCTATAGGCTGCAGTTATTTAAAGGTTGTCATGTAATTACTGTCCTCGTCTGCAGCCCTCAACGTTCACTGGCTGCATTCAGGGTCAGCAGGAGAAAGCGGCTCCCGATTTTAACGGGAGCTCTCAGTCCACTTTCCTGCAGAAGCTAATGGGTTTTATGGAAGAGACCTCAGTGCAGTGGCCAGGTACCTTCGAACAATTCTCCATCTAATGCACTCATCTGCTGCAAAATGGTAACATGCAATTATGGATGCCAAAGTGGCACCTCTATCCACATCCATTTGTGCTTCCCATCACGTCGAGGCTAACATCTATGTTGTGTAATTAGTCTAATTAGCATTTCTCCTTGGCAGGTTGTGCCGTGTTGCGTTCAAAGTCGAGCTGACGGGCTCAGTAATGACAGCAGCGACAGATTTATCCCCCTGATGTTTCATCAATCACACCAAGGTTTTCGAATAAAACAGACGTCCTTCCAGTTTAAACTCAGAGGAATGTGGAGCTTGCCTGGCAAGCATTTCCATTTTACCCTTTTGTTATGGAAACACAATTCATCATATACAATGACGCTGAAGGAGCTCTTTCGGCAAAACAACACAAGACACTTTGGAAAATAAAAATATCATCCACCACATTGATTCAGCAAACTCTTCTTACATTGTATTCTTAATATAGATAGAGTTAGCAATGCTCAACTGAGTGCTGCAGGTATGTCTCTGCCCTTACTTGGTTGAATCATGTTTCTGGCTTGAAATCCTGGAGGGGCAGATTAGTCAACAGGAGATTTTGATTACAGCAATCATGGGGGACTATAATACAACTAGAGTTGAAGAAAGCCGATTCTGAATGTCTGAGATTTTGCAGATGATCTGTGTGAAAGTGTCATTCTAATCTTCCAGAGAACTTCATACCATTATAGAAGTCAAAATGTTTAAATCAGCAAGTATTGCATACAGATTTTCTTTTTCACCTGAAGGAAACCTCAACCTTGTCTACAGTCATGCTTGACTCTTTGAAAACCTTGTAACCTCTTTTGTTAGTGAACTGAGCCCTACAGCCTTTTTTTTTTTTCTTTTCCAGAAAATACGATTCTAACAGTCGGTATAAATTAGCCACTTAGAGGGGAATTTAAATGTATAGTTGAAACAAAGTGTTAATGATTTGTAGAATAATCTTTTCTTCCTAATTTCCCTGTAGGGGTGGCAAACATTAGCTTCTCAGCATAAGTTAACTCCTTTGGTTCCATGTTAATATTTCAAAACAGGGCAGAAAATTGACTTTCTAATGTGAGCTCTAACATTTCCAGCAGTATGACTGAATGTTTCATCATTAGAAAGATAAAGCCTCCTCAGTCTGCATTATATAAACTACCACTCGGTACACCTCAGGTGTGTGCTTAATGCAGCTCTCCTCCAACCCTCCCAATACCATCGTTAAAACGCCATTACCCATAGTAAAAAGAGGAGTCACTCTTAATTTCTGAAAGCTCACATGTATGTCATACTTCTCTGAAGCCCAGGCCTTGAGGAGGAAAGCTAACAATTTTTTTTTTAAAGGAAAAATTTGCATGAGGAACTGCAAAGTGAATCTAAACAAACATCGGATGTTTGGACTATTTTAAAGTGAGAGTTTGAAGCAATGACGCAAACATGGCCCACTCCAGCTGCTTGATCAAAACATTAATGAAATTCAAGGGGATTATAAAGCTTATGTCCTCACAATGCTGAGAAAACAGACTTGGTTTGAGGCTCCTCCCCTTCTTTCTAAGCTCATCTCCTGCACATAAAACCTTGATGTGTTGCAGAGAAACCTGACATGAAGCTTCATCCCAGGGACGGCGGCAGCACCACACAGCAGAAGAAAAAGTTTAAACAGAATGTTCTCACTTCCTTTCTTTTCTACAGAGGAGATGAAATATAAATAATGCTTCAGTTGCTCGAAATCCACTCAGAAAACATGACTTCCTGTATCACTGGGCATGACAGACATGACAGGCAAAGTGGTTAAGCTGACACTCAGGCATCCGCTCTGTCATGTCCAGGGTAGCAGGAGGTCAGGCGTCCCGACAGCCGTCGTACGCCACTAGCTGCTGAGCCTGACGAGTCACCTTCCATCCACCGAGCCGAACTACAGACCTCCTGCTGCCACTGCTGCTCTTTCACCCCAGTGCAGGCAGCAGACGTCGCTACAGAGATCTGGAGACAGACGTTGTCAGGGCGGAAGAAAAGGGGTTGAGTGGAGGTCGACACATGAAGGGAGACAGAGTCAATTAAAACTAATAGGAAACAAACGTGCGCTAGGGGTCAGCCAGTGTGAGCATGTTCAGGTCTTTCTCTTTTTTTAGGACCAATTAGCGTCTCGGACCAACAGACATTTTGTCACTTTCTGTTTGAGGGCTATAATGTTTTAAGTTCAGGGTCAGGTTTATGTTAAATATACATTTTCTTAACCTCTAAATGACCTTTTTGGCCTTTAAAACCATAACATATTTTCACTACCCAAGTATGTCCGTTATTTTCAGTGTTGGCTTCCAACTCTACATTTGAAAAAGGGAAGTTTTGTCTCAAACAGATCTCTAAAGGAGTGTTTTTTGTTTTTTTTAATCTGTAGAAAGTGAACAAAACCAGGAACACAGGAACCGATTCCCTCCTTCACGTCTCCCTATACTGGATACCAATAATAGGTATAAAATGTAAACACACTGTAAAGCCAAAAATACTTCTGTTGCATCATATCTAAGACCCAGCTTAACAAGTTCTCCTCCACAGGAGTTCTCTCTCAGAGTGCATGGTCACTAATGGTGAAGAAGTAGCTACAAATCATCATCAGAAGACACAAACTAAATGTCCACGTCTAATTAAAATTGGACACATTTATTTATTGTAATATACCCACACTTGATTATGCCATTATATTGTAGTAAACCGTTATTGAACTTAAAGTCCACTTTTATTTGTTCATATTAAAAGCCTCTTTCCAATAATTGTTATTTTATTATCAAAGAAATTTTCCATCCATTCTCACTGCCAGTAGTTCAATTCCTTGGCAAAACCATATGGAAGCAACTAATCGTACAGTGTTTAGCAAAGATGGGCAGCAAAAAGTCAAACTAAGCCTCAGAATCAGGAAGAAAGTTGATTTAAGGGAGCATCAGCGTGGCATGATTGTTGGCGCTTGAAGTGCTGGTCTGGTCAGCGATCACCCTTTCATTTAAAAATGCCATTTGTTACATATTGACAATTCACAACAATGTCCTCTAAAAGCACTTTAATAAATAATTTAAAAAATCTTTTAAAATAATAAATCTATTGTCAGTGTAGTCCAATCGTATAGACCAGATCATGTAGACCGTAATAGGTTCAACACACCTGAATTAAATGATGGTTCATTAGCAGGTCTCTGTAAACATAGCTGTTTACAGGCTTGTTCTAGCCAATGAGCTGACTTCTCAGAACGTACTTCCTTGTTGCCTATTTTTATTTGCCATTTGCCCGTAGTATTCCAAGATACTTATAGCTCTCCTCAACATTAGCTGTGTTCTCTTCTCTCTGAGTGGATTACCTTCCCTCTCTTTGTTCCCATTCAGTCATATTTCTCCAGCCTGAACTGGAGAAATATGACTGAATGTCTCTGCTGTAGATTGCGGTGGTGTGGATCAGTGAGGTGAATTCTCAGTCACTCTGAGCATACAGCTTGATGTCATCCATGACAGTGGCTCCATTCTTGTTTGTGATTTGGCTGATGAGTTCAGTCCCATGCAGAACAACAATGGTGACGGAAGCTCTCCTTGGTATAGTTCACGTTTCATGGAGACTTGCGCAATTGGGTTGAAGAGTGCTGTTAGCTTTCTACAGCTTTAGGCATTCCTGGATCCACGTGTGTGGCATTGAGTCATAGGATTTCTTACAATCAATCCAGGCAGTACACTGGTATGGTTTTCTGGCTTTGCAGTCTCATGTAACTGTTCTGTCAAACAGTATCTGGTGCTTGGCTCATCTAGTATTTTTTTTAATGATGCCTTTCTGTGCCATGTATTGATCCACGGACTCATTTATGTCAGCTGCTATGATGTCAGAGAGGAGTGTCCATGTCGTGGAGAGACAGGTTATTGGCTGACAGATGGTTAGGATTGTTCCCTTTTGGTATTCCTTCATTCTCAGGACTGTTCGGCCCTCTGTCAGTCCTTCGGGGTGGGTCCCATTCTTCAACTTATGCTGCTATAGCCACTCATAGAGAGAAGTCAACTTCTTGAGTAAGTAGGCAAAGATTATGTCCGGGCCTGAATCTATCCAATTCTTCATACCTGAGACTCCTTCACTGGACTTTGCTCAAGAAAATTAGTGTGGTCTCCACTCAGGTCTATTAGCCTCTGTGCGTCAAGACTATGTGATGCTTGTTTTTCCTATATACCTTTCCAGCATTGCTTAGTCTCTGGCTTTGTTGGGTTGGCTCGTGTTTATTGCCCTGTCACTGGGAGTACACTTTAGCTGATTCAGTGGTGAACAGCCTGCGCGTAATCCTCTATTTGTCCTAGAACTTGCAGAACAAATGCTGACTTTAAACATTGGCTGCGCAAAACATAGTCGGTCAGCAGACAGGCTAACCGTACGCTGAATGCAAAACAGGTTTCTAAAACTTAATGTCACCAAACCACTGTAATATCTATTTAAGGAAAAAATAAAATCTACAATTTCCAACTTCTATATATGTTGTTTAGTTAATATATTGCACAGTGTATAGTTTAGTTAATATATTGCATAGTTTAAACATCCGAATTGATCCTTTTTGCAGTGAAATGTGTTTTATACTGCATGGCATTTACAATTTCTTTGTCGACTTGATTAGCTTCTATTCATTTTGAAGGGGGCCCTGTTTGGCCTTCACACAGTAGTTATGAGAAAGAACAGAAGTAGGGGCTAGACAGCCAGCCGCCATCCCCTTACAATGCGCTTTGCAATGAAAACACCTGTGTGATAATGATGGAGGTGCGCCTGAGTGGCACGCTGGTCAAGAGGAAGCAGGGCTTATCATGGTTACCACAGCAACCGGAGGAAGAGAACATCAAGCAAACCCAAATGTCTCCCTTTGGCAGGACTTGTCAGGAAACAATCAGGAGCTATTTATCATTTGATGAAATAAACAGGAGCATTGTATCTTGGCACACAATAGGCAGAAATGTTTCACTATTGACTCACCAAGATGTAGTAATTGAGAGTTTATCAATATACAACGTTTTTCAAACGTCTTTGTCCTACATGTGGGTAAGAAGTTGTTTAGGCTTTAAAGTAATGCAAGGTGGGGGGGAAAGCCGCTAACCCTGGGTTCTCTCAGCTTTCATTTGTAGATTAAACACTAACAACCAAAAATAAACCTATCAAGTTATTTTAACCACTCACGTTATCATTGAGTATCAGGAACTGTTTAATATGCACATAGCTGCTTATTATGCAGCAAAAATCCACCAATCATCTAGAATTCAGAATTGGCAGATTTTTTTTTTTAACTTGATCAACTCTGATTGGTGACCAAATACTGAAAATCCCATTCATTACGACGTTAAATAACCCTGAATAAAAAAAGACTGTTGTATGCATTGGCAATACATAATACTGCCTGTCCAGTGAAAGAAAAGCTCGCAATGGTCACTGCAATAATTTAAACTGACAAAAGTAATAAATAAAAAAAAAAGACGAATAGTTAACTAATCGAAAAGGACTTGACAAAAATGATGGTACCTGTAGCGTGATATATTAATATTTTGGCCCACTCCTTATGGGCAAACTGCACCTCATCAACCTCAGTTGTTGAGGTTTGTATGGTGCCTTCAACAAGCAGGATCATCTCCTTCATATTTTTCTTTTAGCTATTCTTGGGTTGTAGATGTGTGTTTTGAGTCATTATACTGTTGCGAGACCTATTCTGGAACTAGGCACCACATTTCTAAATCGATAGGCTAACAAAAACCCAATCTGTCTGCAAACCTTCCTAGCTATACCTGTTGACAGTCAATGCAGTGTATTGCAAAGTAATGTAAATGAACATCCTAACACACCCAGGTTACTCATCAAATAAGGAGATAATTCTTCAGAAATTTTGAGAGCAGTTTTCCCTCTGATCTTGTTTGCATTGACGTGCCAACATTCAAATGGCCAAATCTTTTCCACGTTTTAATTTCTGTTTGATCTCATTAGGAAGCTTTGAATTCACACTTTCAGAATATGTAAAAGCATCAAAACACCCCCGGGGAGGCTTGTTCTTGTTTTTGTTGTGGCCATTCACATTTCACAAGCCATGCATGCTGGCAGGTTGAAATGTTAGGGGCCATAGGTCCAGCATTTTCTCATGAAGGAACAAAATATGTATATATTCATTGGTGCAATTAAAATGTTCTTGTAAACCTGGAACCCTATAGTGTTGCGAGAACAAATGTCAAAAAGTGCCGTTATATTTAGTCTGAGGCATGTGAGAGCAAATCCTTCATCAATGAAAAGTGGAGGGGGGGGAGGAGGAGGGAATCAAGACATCAGCATGTAAATTAAGTGCACATCAGGCTTTGAGGTGGCAGGACTGGAGCAGGTGATGCCATTAAGCAGCAATCTGGAAGTGATTATCCGTAAGACAATCAGACTGTCAGACCACTGGCAGTTCATGCTCAGAGCATTGAATATCAAAAGCAACCTGACCTGCTCTCTAAAGCCTGCCGTCAGCGGCGCCTTTTCTGATCATTGCCACCATTGGATCGTTGCTTCCTGACAGGCTCTGATCTGGGAGCTGACTGTGACTCAGTCTGTCATCTTAAAGAATAAAGAGGAAAGGGAGGAGGGAGCATAACTCTCAGTTCTCTAATGGGTCGAGAAGACTGCTCACCTTTTGAGCTTAACACAACCTGAGAGCAATGACTACATTTCTCGTTCTTGCTTCCTTTTTTATGCTCCTTTTTTTCCCCCTCACTGTTTGACTAACCTTCGAACTGATAATGGCTTTGCCCATTGAGCATTCATTTCTCGTTCTGTAACTTTCATCTGGAATGCAAATATCCTTAGTCACATCTTTTTGACCCAACCCCTTCTTTCATTTCTTCCCTCTTCTATTTTCTTTTTCCCAAAAGAACCATAGGAGAGGATTAGCAGACATGCGTGACTGATGGGGAGAAGCTACACCATCAGAATAACTCAGAACTCAAAGATCTCTACTTTTCTCTGTCTCGTCTCCTAATTTCCATGTGCATTAAAGTGCAGGAAAATTCCAAGGGGATGCTTGATCTTCCTAAAGTGTCAACCTCTTTCTCGTCTTATGAAACAGAAATAAATGGCTGGCTTCAGTCAAAGACAGCTCTGTTGGGGTGAATCTAATCAGGTGTATGTTTCTGCAGATGAATGTGATGCCACATCACCCACTGTGCAAGCTAAAGTCTTTGTTACTGTCACCACTCTGCTTATTTACTAGTTTGTCGACATGCGAAAATGAAACATTTATAAGATAACACCTGTGCTGTAAAGGTAGAATATTGTTTGATGGAGAGACTTTTCACACTTCTTTGACCTGGCTTCAACAGAAACATCACTTTACCCGCTGGTTCCCAGATAAGACCTTTAACCTCCTGGGGCAGGGAACACCAACCTTTCAGAATAAGATGGAGAGCATTTTTTGGAAGAATTATGTTGAAGTTTCACCTCCCGGACCAGCTAACCTTGTGATGTGATCAGCCGAAAACACTGGATACAAAAACGAAAAAAAAAAAAATATATATATATATATATGAACTTATTCATATAGTTGGATGAGAGTCAGAAAGTACAGGCAATTACTTATTCACAACTGCAAAATTAGCCTAGGGGTCTCAATTATTATCCCTCCATTACAAAGTTTGTTGATGATTTTAAATGATTGGCACCCTCACGACCCAGAATCCTTCACACTAGAACCATTTGCAGTTTCTTGGCCATTCTTAGGTGATCTGAGGTTTCATGGTAATTGCCTCTGAATGACGCATATAAAGGCCTAAAAATATATATATCTGATAGGTCGGCTGGACCAGGGCCTCACAGCCATATGATCTGCTGAGTCAGCAGAGTTACTTCCAAACAGCTCTGATGACCGCTCTAGAGACGTGCTCGACCCCATTACAACACCCAACCAGATCATTTCTCTTGCACTTTCAAAATTAAGTGATTCAACTACTGATCAGTCGATGAAAGAAAAGGTTATTTATGTGGGACAGCACAGAATTAAAATGATATGCCCTGACTGGAACATAACACCCTAAAACAGACATTCAGTCTGCTTGCTTCCATGGTACGCCTGAATCCCTCCACTGAGGGAGGATAAAGGATTACTTTATTCTCTTCTAACCTGCATAGTAACTTAAGAACATAGAAATCTGTATTTTGCACAACACTACCGGTAAAACTGGCTGTGCTACTCTTTTACTGCACATGCAATTCAGGTCCTTAATAACTGAAAACTTTCTGTTTTTCTTTACATCTCAAGTTTATTTGTTTTATTGGAACTGCTTATTAGGAACTGTGGTTCAAACTGAAGTTCCAGCATCATTTCCTTCTCCAGTGAAGATCAATGATTCACCAACAGTCCATAGTTTCTACTTATCCACTCGAATGTTATTTTCACTCTTCAGCTCCAAAAAGAAGCATATATTTCACAAGCCATGCATGCTGGCAGGTTGAAATGTTAGGGGCCATAGGTCTTTTTGGAAGAAAAATAAATAAATAAATAAATAAATAAATAAATAAATAAATAAATAAAAATAATAATAATAATATATATATATATATATATACTTTGAATCCATTTTCATTGTTTTCTATTTCCTACTTTTAAAGCCTGTTGATTCAGTTGTCCCCTTATATTTTCACATCTTTGGAGTGCCTTTAAAATCTATATTTTATATCCAGAGTGTATCATTCTGAATCTGAAAGAAACAGACATAACGTTTTCTAATGCTCCCTGTTGTATAAAAAGAAAATAAAATCTTGTGAGCTGGCAGCACTCCTTCTGGTGCCATGTTTTCAACCAACAACTCAGTATCATTAAAACGTTTTCTTTTAATTCTTGCAAACATTGTAATGCTTCTTACACCAATTCCAATTTGTATTTACCCTCTGTCAAACTTTCCAACAACTCTACTCCTTCTGAAAGCAAAATCACCACAGTATTTAAAGGTAGAAGTAGATTGTTTAGGGTGTTAATTCACAAAGCAGTTTGTATTTTATTTTAAAAAGTGACAAATTTAGCTTTTATCTGGCCAGAGTTCCAGATTTCTTCTTATAACTAATAATTGTCTTGGCAACAGGTTCCCTCACTTGAACTGTGGATCTCCGTAGGTCCTTCAAAGTTACCATGGTCCTCTTGGCCGCTGTCCAGTTACTGCTCTTAGTGCAGCCTGTCAGCCGATGCCCACATCTTGATGTGCTTGCAGGTCTTTTCATTTTGGGTGATGGATCTAACCTGCTCTGTTCAGTGCTTTGAACAGAACACAATTTAATCAATCAAAGTGTCAGATATCGTTCCGTAACTTAATCCCGCTTTAAAGTTTTCCTTAATTTTATCCCCGAGCTGTTAGGGATGTTCCTTTATCTTAATTATTTTGTTTGTTCAATGTTTTCTAATAAATCACCCTCTATGCTTTTATTTTTTTGTTTGTTTTTTTAGATTTATTGTGGTGATATCAAAATAAAGCGGGGTGAGAAGATGTGCACCCCATGTTTTATGAATGTTTATTTTTGAAGGACTTGCTTTCGAAACTTCAACATGTCCTCAGGTTACAGACATTAAGTGAACTTGTCCTTTTACAGATTTATGCCTATATAGCAAAGGATTTGAGGATTGCCACTCTAACACGTGTGCAGTGTGAAAATGAGTCTGAGGTTTTGAAGAAGATGAGTTTTACTGACCTTTGCCTCTTATTTTGGACTTTACCATCACTTCAGGCCTTCATATATTTTTTTCTTTATGAGGCTGACTTCCCTTTTACCGGGTTTAGTCCGACTTGTGTTAAAAAAATGCCACCTGTCTCATGAAAAACGCACCGTCTCTGATACTCTGCCAACTCTAAGTGGATCAAATGGTCTCCGTCCGGGTTCTGGCGACTGAGACGCTGACGATGACTTCACCCCTGGAGAAATCACTGGCTGGAAGCGCCCCCCTGTAATTACTGGCTGCTCTGCTGGGTGCTGATTGATGCCTCTTGATGAAGTAGTTCAGTGATTGAAGAGTAACGATGCTCCGGGAAAAATCTATAAGAGGCATTTAACCGCTGCTGGAAAGGAGCACAGCGATTGGCCATCCTCCATTCTGCTGGTTAATCAGACGGCAGTTTGGCCCCATCGCACAGCAGGGAAACGATCATTCTGGCTCATCAATCACACTGATCAATCACCTGACAACAGTGCAAACAGCCAAGATCGGAACTCCCCACCTGCTGTGATTTCACTCATCTTTCTCTCCGATGCTCTCTGATGACCTGAATTTATTCACCTCCACTAACACCTGAGAGCTCCTGCTTTTATACGCTCATATTTCCTAAGTGCTGCACAGGTAGGCAGAGTTTTACAAAGAAGAGGTTATTGCTGCTTTTAGATGAGAAGGGTGTCAAAAAACTTAGTAATTATTTTAAAGTCGTCTTCCCGCTGTAGGTCAACCGGTTCACACGGTCCTACATAGCATGAAAGAAAACTGTTGATGAGCTTGCCGTCCCATTTATGTGCTGCACGGCCAGAGTGCTGTGGGTGTGCAGCATTTAAATGTCGCGGCCATGTGGTGTATGCGTGACACTGCTCTTTTCATCACGAGTGGAAAGCAAGTTACACAAAACCCAAAGACACACAGGCATCACATTAAACAAATGGTAGAAAATATGTTAATTCAGCATTAAAAGAATATTATCAGCTCAATAGATGAAAATATAATTACTTATGAAATTATAAAACGGCTGGTGCTTCAGTCCAAGGTTGACAGTGGGAGTGCTGTCTCATTTCTCCGTCACGCTTCTCGCCACCCCGCCGTCGCTTTCCTGCCAAATTTCCCCCGATCCCAAATGAGCGGCCACACGCTCAACAACAATGATGACCTGGCAGAAGTCAAACACAATACAGTCGCTTAAAACATGGAATTGTCCCATATTTTACATTTGATATGCATTTTGTGTTGCAGTTATTGATGTGCAATGCTCTTTATTCATTATTATTAAGAGTCAGTGCAAATCTGTCTAACCTCTTATCTTCAACCAATCTTCCACCAAAAAACAACGATAATTAACAAACCTTGAGGTGTAAAACTTAAATATTCTTTGATTGTGTATGTAGGAGTAACATACAAGCCACAAAGGGCCCAGGAATTTTATACATGTACATGTTAATTGTCTATTAAACCTCATATTATGAGTCAGAGAGAAGAAAAAAAAAACATATATATATATATATATATATATATATATATATATATATATATATATATACACACAGAGCTTTCATGTTTTGCTAAATTCCTCTTCAGTGTAAAGAAACTGAAGAGTTTCTTTACACTGCTGCCAATAATGCCAAAGTCATCACTGAACAGTGCTTCTGTATTTTTTTGCATGTCTAACTTCTCACACCGCAGCTGATCAGTTCATGGCCTCACTTTTCACTCTTCTTCTACCCCTTACTATTTCTCTTCTCAAAGAATATGTTTTTCTTCAGCGTATCACAAATCTTGTTATTCTGGCAGCAGGTTCCCCCCTTTCTGAAGACTAAACGCGGTTCTCATCTGTTTAATTCACACAAAAATTCAGGTTAGTGCAACATGTCCACATTGGACTGAAATTCCTTCAGAAATGACTACACAAATCATTCAAGACCAATTATGCAAAACAAATTACAACTCATAAAATGCAATTAGCAAGCAAAATGAACAATTTCCACTGTGTGACATAAACAATCCACATAGAACTCCCTCACCTGCTCAGTTCCTGATGCGACAAGTGTAAATTTAAACTCAACAAGGAATGCTCAAAAAGGAGGTACAATCACAGTGCTGCCACAACATGTTTATTTGAAAGAGAACAGATGCATTTGGCATTGTTCAGGATATGTTTTGGGACAAGTTACAACAATAAAATTAGAGATTTATTCATAACATTTATTAACTAGATTAATCAAAAGAATCTTAGTGTTGATTAATCGTAACTGAAGATGGTGGGAGCAATAACATGTAAGAAACAATTACTAGACCAGTTGGATATTAAAAACACATGCACACAGACAGATTTGAGTGCAGCGTTTCTTTTTTGGTTTTTTCTTTTTTTTTTTTTTTTTACCAGAATGATTACATTCAGAGTAGTTAAAAGTTAAAGTTCTATTTATAATATATTCCAGTCCTGTGTTACAAGTCAAACAGAAATGAATGATACCAGTAATAGTATAGACATTAATAGTATAGACATCTACAATTACTGAGACATCAAGCACATAACGAAAGATATGAAAACAAAATCTCAAAACCAGTTAAGGAATCTAATAAATGACTGGTCCAAAGATTAATATGCAGGCCATATGTCTAGTATATACATAGTTAAGGTAGAAAGTAGATAAAAACTGGTTGTTAAAGTCTATTTAGATCTTGCCTACATCCTTCTCTCTGGGCTGTTTGCGTATTTGTCCTGTGCATGCAGACATTTTCTCAGAATACTGCAATTTCTTGTAACGCCTGAGATTTGGTATCTTCTTAAGTGACTATTGGAATGAGAGTGTAAGTTGTGCACTGCTGCATTTCCTGTGTATTTTATATTGCAATAAGAAAAAAAATCTACTGTTTGATTTTATTTGATAGTTAGATTATTTGCTCACAAGAGGGCGCTGTAGTGGCAGAAGCCATGGGTGTGGTCACCTGTCCTGCTTATGTTTGCCTCAGTATGATTACATTTTACTCACTTAAACCAAGATAGGTGTGAGTTTATTTGCTTGATTGTACATTTTTCTCCAACAAGATTGTCTGCATAAACATTTGTTGTAATCCTATAGGATTGTGTGCAGAAAGACGCAACTTTTCCAGTTACATCTTAACTTCAGTATTTGAATTTGTTGAGTGAAGCAAGGATTAACATTTCATTTATGCTACTTTTTTATTATTATTTCAGGTTATCAATGTATCACTCACCAAGCAGCCAGAGAACACGAAAAGACAAAGTGAGTGGAGTTGTCCAGCATCCTCTGTAGGAAGCCATGCCTACTTGTCTACTGTGTCTCTGTGTTGGCCTTGTGATTGAATAGAGACGTCCTCGTGAAGTATTATGACTCACATCTAATCAGACTCAAACCTTTAGAAGAAAAAAAAAAAAAACAAAGGTCAACAGCTGCGTGTGGTCAAATGTGGCAATTTCATGCTATACGTGGGACAGCAGTGGAAAATTTTAGAAAACCTGAATATTTAAAATCCTTCAATTATTTAAAGTTTTATGATGTTGCTCCCTTAAGTTTTAAACACTGCATAATTTCATAAAGGTGTTCTACCATTTGTGATATTCCAGGAGAAGAAGTCATGCACCAATTATTTTTTTCATTAAGTTGTCATATATTAAAGGTTTGCTTATGAGCTCATTGTGTCAGGCTTTTTTTTTATAACACTGGTTATCCCTTTGGCACACTTCTGAAAGAAAAGTTAATTGCTCAACATCTGCACTGTTTTATGGTTGTCATTGGCCAAAGGAAACAGGGAATATTAAAACGTGCTTTAATATTTGCTTTAATATAGCTTTAATATAGCTTGTTGGCCCCAAAATCTGTTTTGGGGCCAACAAGCTAAACTTTGGCAGATTTTTTTATTTTTTTTTATTTTCCCAGTCACTACTTGTTTTATAAATTCTGAAATGTAACCGTTTCCCATTTGTACATTTTCATTTTCTGACATGCCTGATGTCGATCTCACCCGCAATAATTTTTAGTTAGTTTTAGGGGTCCCAGAAAGTTCCCAGAATAGATTGAATAAAATAATATATTGTATTGGATAATCTCTGCAGTGGATGTTGGGTTTTGCCCCAGAGTCTCTTGACAGTGGGATGTGACCGGAAAACTTTGAAATGAGTTCTGTCTGTGTCATTTCATCTGACCAGAGAGCCTTTTGACCAGATGCCCACCCACATCAGCTGATTCCTATCGATATGAAGGGGAAGCTCCTCTAACTCCCAGCGTTCCCCAGAATGAGCGAACCCCTCGCCTTAGTTTCACCCAGTGACTTCGCCCTGCTGCTACAGAAGAAACACATCTCAGCCTCTTCTTCCCAGAAACTCTTCATCAACTCAGAAAACTTAGATTGTTCAAAAATGTCACTTCGCAATAATTTGATGGGTGTCCAAATGGGTACCCATTTTTATGTCTTTTATACATACATGTGCTTGTTTTGGAGATTGGGGAAACTGGAGACACAGATGGTGAGATGGGAAATTGAAGCCACACTGCATCTGGAATCGGTTCTCTATCTGCTGAACCGGTTCCCCGACAGGAGAGAGCGACCCACCAGCACCATGCCACGCCTGTTCAGTTACAGGCGTTGCTCTGTTTTACAAACTGCCTAAGTTTATAAAACATCTATTCTTGCTATTTAAGTAATGTTATCGAATTCAAAGATCAGAGTCCGTTGTGTCAGCATCTCAACAATACATTTACTCTAAGTGGACATGTATAAACTACATGAAATTTTAATCTTATTAAAAAGTAGGAACAAAACACTACATTGGTGTACAGTGTTTGCTGGTATAGACCCTGGTATAGAATGACTTTGAACTTTTTAAACATAAGTCAGCTCAAAAGGTGTCAGTTTTGGGTTAGGGGGAAACTTGCTTCCTTTTCATCATCCCAGACTTTATTGCTGTGGTGTTTCACAGCTTCCACAGGACGCTCCCTCCTGTGCTGAGCATCACCATGGCTTCCCGTCTCCTCTCAGCCTCGGCTTCTATAATCAACGTGGCAGCTTGGTTTCCGCCTCTTCTCCTCCCTCAGCTCCCACCTCATATCATCTCCTCTCCTTTTCTTAATCAGACACAAGCCTGCCATGACAGGTAAGCATTTGCTCCAGATTTAGGCTGTAATATTTTGGCAGTAATGTGAATCATTACAGAAGTGAATATAGAAAAAATGGAGTTAATTATCAACTCTGAGGTGCTCTGAGACGTTTTAAGGACACGTCGATGGATTTTCTACGCTTTCTGTCTTCCTTTTCTTCTCCACCGCCGTTATCCACTTCTTTACACTTTGTCCTTGCGTTTACAGTCTGAATGCACCGATTTTACTGGAACCGTTTTAAGAGGAACCATCTGGATTGACGCATGTCATTTTATTATAATTAAATATTGACGATGGGCTTTTGCAGTACTGTAGAACCCCTTGACCTTTTCAACAGCTTTGAGGAACACGCCATCAATTACAGCTGCAGCACATATCGTTCCTGATCTTTGATAAAAACATTCACACCAAGCAATAGCTGCAAGCCCGTTTCAATTCAGATTGGATTAAAACGGCAACACTGTTGCCTTGCAGCAAAAAGGTCCTGCATTTGAATCCTGACGTCTTTCTGCATTGAGTTTGCATATTCTCCTTGTGCATATGTGTGTTCTTCCTAGGTACTCTGGCTTCCTCCCTCAAACCAAAACCATGACTGCCATTATATATAGAGGATGACAGGACCAATTACAGGTGATGGCTTATTTACTTTTCTGAATTTTGGGCCAGTGTGAAGCTAAAAGACATTTCTGGACCAAGCAGTATGTTGCAGATGTGCCACTAAAATATATCCACAGGTGTGCCTCCAATTGACACAAATGCATCAGATAAACTATCATTAGTTTGTTGAAGGAAACTCAAATGGTTTGACCCAAGTCACCCAGTTTGAACGACAAGTATCCCTGATTCTGACTAAATGTATGTAAGCTACTGACTTTGACAAAAGTTACAAAAAATCTTTTGAAAATGTGATCATTTCTGCAGTTTTGACCTAAAGCAACGGAGGTTTGGTCTGATTTAATTTCAGACAGTGAGAAAAAGATGTCTATGTGACTTAATATTCAGTGTATATATATATATATTTCTGGTTTCAAATGTGTATTTTTAACAATGGCCAGTTTAAAAATGTTAAACAAATCAGCAGAAAATGCTTCATTGAGATTTTCCAATATGCTGAAACTGGCAAAACCACAAGCTAATGTGAATTTCAGTCTCAAGAAAATGCAGGAAACCTACATAATGATGTGAGGTAAGAACAAAGAACTCAACTAAATGCAGAAAAGTTTTCTCAGAAGGATCAGTCAGTCAAGTTTGAATATATTTTTCCTCTACAATACCTCCACAGTTAATCTGTGGCACTATGTGCAGATCCAAAATCTGGATTTCTTCCTCTAAAGGTGTTTGAGTGTATTTTATTCAAGCAGAATTTAAAGCCTGACAGATGCAATAGACGGCAGCAAAGTCATTTTTACATATCACAGAAACAAAATTGTGTCTCAAGCTGACTGAATACTTGTCCTGCCAATGGCTCCAACTCAGATAGACTTAGAATCTAAAATGTAGATGTATTTCATTCTGAGCAGGATGCGAGTTGTAACTCAGTGTTGTGTGTGTGGCAGCAGAGCAAACACATCAGGAGGTAAAGAAGGGCCGCGCTGCCTCGCTGCTGCAGCAGGATCATTTCGTCGTGCATTTACATGCAAATTCACCCTTCTGCTGCCTCTCTGCTGCCACAATGGAGCTCCGCAAATCATTGTCTCATCACAGAGAGATGGATTTCATCCCCGGGCCTCATAGATGTGGGAGAAAAAGAGGCTGAATTCATATGACGAGTTCTCTGCGGCTGCCACGAGCCAGACACCTCGTGCTCCATCATGGTGGAAGGTAAACAGCCGGGCCCTTTCTGCCGTCGCAATTTGCAATTTGTGCAAATGTCAGAGAAAAAAGGACAGATTTAAGGAATTAACAGCAAAAGAGGTAGGGAAAGATGAAGTTTTAGCAAAAGAAATGGACTCAAGAAACAAGCTGCTGCTGACTACGAAGAAACAAAAGTAATGTTAAGCTCAAAGTTAAATGCAGGAGTTGTTTAATTGTAATATATTGAGGGATTTATTTTGTTAGCAAAAAGTAAGCAAAGGCTGCAAAACTTATAATAATTATCCCAACAATTATTGGGACTGTGATACATTTGATGCCAACTTGTTATTTTCTGTGCTACTATTATCTTATAATTCAAGTGATTTGGGTTCCAGTCCTTGCGGGTCTCTGTCCTGCAACATTTAGATATGCTTCAACACAGCGAAGTCAAACAAAACAAAACAATTAAACAAACAAACAAACAAAAACAACAAACAAACAAACAAAAAAAAACAGAACTTCCAAGTGTAAAGTTCTCACCATGTGGATAAAGCAAGTATAGTTTTATAGAGCAATGAATAGTTTTGAGGAAATAATTCTGTTCCTCCTCCAAAATATTAAACTCCATTGAGGCTACATTGAAGAATGTCTTGGTATGAAACATATATATATATATATATATATATATATATATATATATATATATATATATATATATATATATATATATATATAAATAAAAATGTCTGGTCTTGTGGGATCCTTTCCAAAAAGCAATCTTCCAGGACTGCCAGAGATGGTAAGATATCGTTTTTCCAGTGGATGAACTATCGGCATGTCAACCATTTCACCAGCCTTCACTTCTGCCAGGTTTTCTGCTACCTATTTTGTTCTTTACCCAGTATATCCTTCAATCACTTCCTGAGTCTCCCTGCGTTGTTTGTCGTAGTACAGATCACTGAAAGCTTCTTGGCTTAACGGTGAAACACAACAAAAAAAAAGAAGGAAAAAAAAAGCAATGACACAACCTAGAATCAGTCTCTGAATTTGCATACAAGAAGGGACTTCCTTTAACATCAAGAGCTGTTCATATCCATTCAAGAATTAACTTACAAATTTAGATGTCACTTTTTCCGATTAGACATCGACAAATGTCAAATTTGAAACACTTCGAACTTACAGCATTTCTGTTGTGACAGTCTGTCTGTCTGTTAAGTTAGTGTTTTTGCCGTAGCTAAAGAAGCTATTTGTTGTCTTTCATTCACTAAGCAGTAACTGAACAGCTGCGTTAAAAAGGATTTAAGGATCTCAGTTATTGTCTTTCTTCACTGAAGTTACTTGATCACAATTTTAACTTCTGATGGACGTGTAAACTTCTAAGTAGAGTGTGTTGCATTGCCTTTGTACAATTTTAATATATAGTGTTTAATCAACCACTAATTCTTCTGGTGGTTAAACCTGTGCGTTGTGTAGAGACGTATATCACTGGCAAACTGTCCGAATCAGAACTCCATAAGAAAACCTTGAGCACATTTATTATCACACCTTGAAATTGACAGTTGGCACAGAAAAACAAAACTAACCACCTAAGTTTCTGTTGTTCTGTTTTTGGCAATTCCTGCAAGGGATTATGGGTGCTTTTCACTGTCAGAGGCCTCCTCCAATCTTTGGTGACTTCAATGTTATCTTCCTCTACTCCTGTGGGGCTTTGTTATGGCACAGATGGGAGGGACTTCAGCGAGAAGCTGAAGCTCACATTTTCTTTTTTCTTTTTTTTTTTGTTCAGTTTGAAATTCCATTCACAGCACAAACGTCTCCTTATTAGTCCGAGTGACTGAAGAACATCAAATCAGCACATTTCAATAGACTCACGCTATCTGCAGAATTGGATTTTTGTTTGGTGAATCTCCAAAAGCGAAGAGGGTGACAGTTTGACCCGACATTCAGCTCACAGAGTCACAGGAATCAGATGGGATTTGTTTCTGTTTGGACCACTAACTGATAACTCTCTTAATTAATCTGCTTTCTTTCTGTCTCTCTCTGATTTCTTTGTTTCTGTCCTGCTGAACCTTGAAGGTCTATTTGCCCTTCAGTTTTGTCCACTTCATTAAAGTTGTATTGAAACGTTTTTGAAAAGACTCAAATTTTAGATCATTTAAGCTTTTAAATAACGCAAATTATATTTAAAATAAAACTCCGATGGCAAAAAAATAAAAATAAAATAAAATAATACAAAAGCTAAATACTGGCTAAAGACAGCATCTGGGTGGCTGAGAATAGAAAAAGTCAATGTTATGTATCTTCGTAAATTTGCTTTCATGTCTTTGATGGACCTACATAAAAAGAAAGGCTTTAGATTAATTGTTTTAATATTATTTGTTTTGCAAGGCAGTAAGTCTTCCTTATGGAGAATAACCAAGGATCAGCACTTAGCATGGCGAGGACCAGAATAGCAAGAAGCAGGGAAAAACAACAGCAGCTGATTTACTGAGAGCTGGTCAGGTAAAATGGACGTAGGTGAGGGAGGTGTAAGAGAAAGCAGGTAGCAACAAGACTCTCTGGGGACAGACAGCAGGACAAGATACCAAACAGGACAGACACAAAGAGCACAGCAAAACCCTGCAATTCAGCTGGACCAAACAAACACATTGACAAAGCAGGGCAACAATATTAAAAGCCAGAAAAAGAATCTTTAAAAAAAAGGTTATGCCTTTTTGGCGGTTTTTCCTTACAAACAACACATTGCGGATTTCTTCACAAATGACAGTGATTCTATTTTTATCTTTTGATTCTATTTTTGTACATTTCCAGCTGTCATTTTCATTTTCCTATCATTCTATCCTTCTTTTTCTAACAGCCACACACGAGCCCAACGTTCCCTTTGCGACCCGCCACGACCCGACTTTAATGCATTTGTTCAAAGCATCTCAGTGGGACCCGCTTGGTCTCTGCGGTTTCAACAGAGGCAGTAAAGAACGAGGAGGGGGAGGTGAAGATGAAGGGTGCGAAGAAAGAAGACAGCCATCAGTCAGTGTTGGGAGGTGAGGAAGGGGAGACAGGAGAATGTAGGAGGTGATGCTGGAGGGAAGTGATAAAAAAAAGAAAAGGTAAGGTCCAAATAAGGATCTGAGAGGCTTTCAGAATGAGCACAGAAACAAAAAAACAGAACAAAGGTAAAAAAAATATATATATATATATATAGAAATAACTACACAGGAAAAGTTAACATATGTAAAGAAAGGCAAAACAGATAAAACATGGGGATGAAATGTGGGTGACTTGAGCCCAAAACCCAGGAAATTATAAAAGGAGGTAAAAGATTCCTACAACATGAATGCAGACAGCTCTAAATCACGCAGCTGCTTTATCGATTGACTTTGATTTTCACATCAGCAGGAGGGGTAACAGGAAGCAGGAGTCCAGTTTGAGGTGCAGCGGTGGCGATGTTAGCCAGATCTCTGTACGGTGATCTGAACAAAATCAGTCGGAAAACGTCAATATCGACCCGTCTGGCTAACTTCAGGTATGATGAGCTTAAATGTAACAAATTAATTTCCTTGTTCATAACAAATGGTTCTATTGTATGAAACCACGGCAGAGGAAAGTGAGATTTCCTTTTACTCTCCAATGCCTTTTTCAAAGCTGCACAGCCATGGCTGGGCACTAAATAACTATTTCATTTAGAGCTGTTGTTATAAACAATGAGAATTCAAAACATACAACATATCTGTGACGAAAATCTTTAGATATCAGAATAATTTATCTGATTTTTTTACAGGTGAATCATAATCGAGCTGTAAGTGGAGCATTAACATGCAACCTGAGTCAGCAAATACAAGTTTATGATTTCTAAAAGCTTTTTTAAAACTTTTGTTTTCATGGGCATATAAATGAAGCTTAGCAGTGTCATATTATGCCATTTTGTATTTCAGAAATATTTCACCTAAACATAGCCTGTAGATTATCGTTTTGAATTTTACATAATGCTAAATAATTACTTTCTGTGTATTTTTCAAACGGTGTAAGTCTAGTCTCTCTCACCTGTGATCCATTTCCTTTCAAAGGAGCTTGTTCACATTTCAGCTGATATATTTTTTTCTTTCATTTTTAAATCAAAAACCTTTTCTTTTTCATTTACCATTTACTCTCTCTCTCTTTTTTTTTAGAAATAAAACTAACCTAATTTGATCCTTTGCTCTTATCTTGTCAAGCAGCTCTGGACGAGGAGTAGATGATGGTAAAGGTGAAAAAATCGAATACGGATGAACAGACCGCTGGTCATGACCTGTTAGATCACAGCTCCGTCTTTGTCGTGAAAATCAATGATCTCTGTAATGAAAGCAAACCGGCTTCTTGCTTTGACTGACTTTGAGAATTACGCAGCTACTGATCTGATTAATGTAAACTCCCTTGAGGTTGATCACTCTGATAATGTGCTTCATAAAACAATTTGTTGAACTGAAAAAAAAAAAAAAACGTCCAATAAAAATCGGTGATTGGATTTAACAAACACATGAGTAAGTATATCTAAATAACTTTGAGTGGAGTCATTTATCTTCTGCTTCTTTGTGTTTTAGTTTAAGACACCGGGAACATATATTAACCACAAACTGCTGCCTCATAAAGAGGGGAAACCAATTTGACTGTAGCTGGCACTTTAAAGGCAATTTTATTTGCTTCCGTTAAGAGTCCAATTTTTTAATGGAAGCAGGAAAAAACCCACATTTAAAAGTGCTTACTTGTGAGTTAAGAGCTCCGGTAGCTTTACACACAAGAAAAAAGACGTAAACGCTCGCAAACAGTTCGAAATGAAGAGCTGTTTCTAAGCAGCAATGTTTGCACAAGCTCAGACAAAGTGTAACTTTACAGTATTAAATTCAATAATTTGCTTCTCTGTCTTTGGATGCAGAGTTTTGGTGTGTTTATCTGGCACAGGTCAAGGACAGTAGACAATAAGCACAATTGCTTCATATTTCCAGAGCAGAGATATTTTATTTTTTTCTGAAGGTGTGCAGCAAGGCAGCACACCTTCATATCCTTATACAGTTCCTGTGGGGACGCAGCAGTCACAGCCATAAAGCAGGAAAACCGTAAAAACCCGGAAAAGGACTTTTCTGTAATTGATAGGAATGTTATTATTCCCAGCTGAATGCGGGGAAGGTTTTGTTTAACTGCTGCAGGAGATTTTGGTGTCTTTACTTTTTTGATTTACTGTCATAAAAAGGAAATGCTCATACTAAGTCCTAGATGTAGAAATATTCTTGTCCATATCTTACACAAAGAGCTTGTGGGAGGAGTCAGAAAACTTATACATCAGCTTCACAATCCACTTTTAGACACACAAAAAAAATCTGTGAGAATCTGTGGGGAAACGAAAGGGAACATTTTAAAATAAGATGGAGCTTCATCATCACTATTAAAAAAGATATCAACAGACATAGGATCGGTGCTTCCTGACATCATAAAATGCATCTAATATCTGACAAGGACACGTCCCGGATTCCAGAACCCTCCACTCTCTTCGACGGGCTAAAGAAACGACGTGACGCCAGCTGTCTTCATGAACTGAAGCCGTTAGTTGCACTTTGTTGCATCTGTCGCTAAACTCCTGAAAGGATGCAGAGACAGTGCAAATGTTTGCTGTGAGCTTAGTCAATAGACTCAATAAACGTTGTTTAAATGACTCTTGATGTGACCCATCTGTTGAACAGACGCTGAGGGAGAAAGTCGGATGGAACCCCGGACTCCAGATGGATTTCAACTTCAGTATCTCTAAAAGCTTTCTCTGTGAGCTCCATTCAGATACAATTGCACCTTCAAACTGGAAGACATTAATTGAGAGTTGCATCGGTTGAGTAGCATTCATCATCAGAGGTCACTTTGGGATTCTGGCTGTTTCTTATTTTACTGTATTGACTATTCCAGTCTCATTTCTTGAAACAGTATTTCTTGCAAAATTAGCACAACATAATTGAAATCAGTCACTCAAACACTCATTTCGTCCTGGTTGTAGCAGCAGCCGGGAGGACTCATCACTCAGCTTCTCCATAAATCTTCAGGTTAGGTGAGAGACAGCACTCTTTGAAATGCCAGCCTCTTTTGTTGCAGCCAGATAATTACTTTTAAATACCTCTTAGTCTTTGTTTGTGTGTGTTGGAACCTCATCACACTCAGAGTGATCTGACGATATCAAAAAAGAAGGGCTGCGGTAACCAGCAATCAACTCACTGATAGTATGGGAGACACGGGTTCAAGGTTAAATGTGTCCCAATAAATGGCCTGATTTATTAACATGTAAATCACTTCATTCTGAATAAGGACTGGATAAAGGCTGCAGCTTGCATGAAAATGAAGTCACGGACTCACATTCTAGTGTATTTCCTGAAAAACTTTACGTCTTAATGAGGCAAGTATTTTTTCAATTTAAGATGTCAGGAACTTGATGCGTTCTAATCAGGATAATCTGTGAACATTAGTCTAACTTCGTATTCTTATTACATCGGGATTGCTTGGAGTTGATGTGGTGTGAAGACAAATGTAGGAACGTTAATGTCACATTTGGGCAAAAGCGTTGACCTCTGACCAAATCCGGCCTCACAGTTTGTACCCTGGATTTAGTGTCAGTTGGGTATTTAGCAGTTTGAACGTTTAATCAATAAACATATAGCTATACTGTTTTTCCATATGCCCAGATCAAGCATAATGTCTGCAAACAGAATGATGCAGAAAGACAATTTGCAGTGCCTTAAAATTGAATGAAACCAATGTGTAAATTTAATCTAGTTGCTGGTTTCATTGAATAAAAATACTCCAATATGATTTATATAGGTTGTCTTCTGCCACTTGTTTCCTAAGCAAGCAGCTTAGGAAGCAAAATGCACTTTTGACTGGTTAACAACTCAATGACCCACTGGAAACTGGAGCAAATTAGACAATGAACATCACACTGTTACAACAAGACATTAATGATGATTATTTTGGAATTATATTTGTGAATATTTTTAAACTATCTACTTGCTTTTGGCCTGAGGCACAGTCACATGGCGCTCAGAGCGGCAGATTAGTGTTATTTGTTAAATAAATAAGGAAGACACATAACTAAATGACATCAATAAAACTGAAACGAAAAGGAGAAGTTTGACACACCGAAACACCGTCGATTCAGACCTAGTGAGGAAGAAGCAGTGGGTTTCCTCCACCGTTCGACATGAAAACACAAACACTATAAAGACATACATTTAAGAAATTTAGATGAATATAAATGTGCGACACCGTCTGTTGCTTTGCGACTTGTCCATTTGTCTCCATTAGAGTGTGCACTGGGAATTAAGCTGTGCATCTGTTGCAGGTCATGTCTGAATCTATTGTTGGCACGCGGCATCACGGCTCATCTCAGCACAGCGAGAAGCGTGAAGGTTCAGCATCATCAAGACCGGAAGACGGGGGGACGGGCATTAAATCACACGATGGTGTTTAGTTTGTATGGCAGGTCAAATTTATGATACTTTGATCCATGATCATATGTTGATCTAAATTTAAAATATGAGAATGTATTCCCTTTTTGAATTTATCAATTCCATTTTGGCTCTAGCTATTTCTTTAGGATTATTATCCTGCTTTGAGATGCATCTCTACCTCAGTTTCATGTCTTCTACAGCTTTCAGTAGGTTTTCTTCCAGTATTGCACTGTATTGATTGTCATCAGCTTCCTTCTCCTTGGCGAACAATACTATGTTGTCACCACAATGTGTCCCTTTCCGGTGGTGTGTCCAATGTCATGCACAGTTTTTATCTTCATCAACAAGAGGTTGAAAAAATTTAATTAAGTTTCATCTGACCATGTCACCTTTTTTATCATTTGTTCTCTTCCCTACATGACCTGTGGCAAACTTTTAAATCGATGAACTCCAACAAAAATGACCGAAACAAATGTTAAGATTTGTTCTGTTTGGTTTTACATGTGATTTTCTCACTTAGTGCAATCATGCTATTCTTCAGAAAGCACTTTTTCTGGATGATTCAATAATTTATCGGTACATTTTAACATAGAACAATCCATGGAAAATATTAGAATTTCTTCACTTCCTTTCTTTCGCAACCATGAAAATCCCTCTTATTGACAAATCGAACAGTACGTTTCCATTTGCATTTGTCAGGTTGCCGTTGATGGCGAAGCACAGGAAGAAATATTGTGAACTCTGGGAAAAGTGTCTCTTTGCTCAGCAGAAGCTGTCAGAGTAGAGAGGGAGAGTTGAGAGAGTCGTTCTGCTCCAGCGACAGGAAAATGCCACCGAACTGCTCTGCTTCCCTGCTCATAAATACTCTCAAGGACCGCAGCTTTACTACAAGTCAATAGCTTCTGTTTGCAACTTACACAGGCGGGTCGAGAAACGCACACGCAGTCACACGCAAACACACATAAAAAAACACACATCAGCAAAATACGCAGATGCATGCTGTCAAAATATAAATCAACCATCACAGCACAACATAAACACAAGTGCCAGACCAGCAAAAAGAACCGGAGGGATAAATATGTGGGGGGGGGCTGACGGAGCCATAGGTAAATCTGTCCAAAAGGAGCAAGGAGGGGGAGACACGATGGATGGGAGATTAGAACACGAGTCTTCATTTAAAAGAACTGCTACGCCACAAAGGGAACTTTTCCTGTCACAACTTCTTTAAACAGCCCCATCAGCAGCAGAGGAGGAGGAGGAGGAGGAGGAGCTGTGGAGAGTTTAAAATACAAACACTCCACATCGGCTGAAAGTAAGGCAAAACACAGAGTCGGTTCAAACTGAAGGCTTTTTTCAGATGATGCCAGGAATTTCAGACACTCCAGCTAATGTTAACCTGCTGTTTTGGCACTTAAGTTAAACACCAACTTTGACTTTTTAAGTTTTTTTTTTAAATCTGTTCACTGCCTTACCCTTGACTCTTTTCGTTATATTTAATTTTTTGTGTTTCTTTATTGTTCTTGTTAGCCATAAAGTGTAATTTTTGTTCACAATTTGGCCAGACTTTCACACACCTTTCCAAAAAAGGAAAGATGAGACAGTTTATTTCCATCTCAATGTGAGGTTCCTGCTCTCCAAAAGGGTATTCAATTCAACCTGCTGCTGTTACACCATTGAAACACCAAATGAGCCAAATTGGCTCTTTGACTATCCCACCTGAAGGCCTAACATTGCACTGCTCCCATGTCCTCAGGCCAAGCTGTGGATGTGTTTGAATTTAGTTGCTGTGCTATCAGATACACTAATTAACACAGAGAGAAGCCAGGTGTGAAATCTTTGCCGAATTGTCTTGGGGGAGGGAAAAAAAAAAAGATTGAAGATTGTGGATTTTCCCTTTTAGGTGTTTTTCTCTGTGTGGAAAATGGCAGCCATCATCATTTTAACCAGTATTGTAAAACCTTGAGGTTTATTAAAAAGAATCGTTTTGAAAACTGAAAAGTTTAATCTTTTCCACAGGTTTTGCACCTCTCTTGGATTAAGTTTTCATTTTTCTTTCTGTACGAGTTTAAGAGTTGTAATAAGACCATCCAACAAGCTGTACCAAAAAAAAAAAAAAAAAAAAAAAAAAAAAATAACAGTAGTGTTCACACCATTTAGCAAGCAAGAAGAGATTACACT
>NW_006799974.1:704926-713635 GCF_000485575.1 Poecilia formosa
CTCATGGCAACAACATCAATGGTCTACAAGTAGGAAAAACAATAAAAGTAAGCACAAGCATATTTTGAAGAAACTGAATCACATTTATTTTTACAGTAAGTTGGCATAAAATAATGTTTCACCCTTATTTATTGTCTAAGACTGATTAGACTTTTGATGGTTGTGCATTTAAAGGAGCAACGGCAATTTTCCAACCTGCTATCAGCTGATTATTATATTAATGCCACAGATGTTCTTTTTCCAGTCTCAATTACCCAAATATCATCAATACAAATCCCCCCCCCCCAAAAAATATGACTCAATGTCCCTTTAACAGACCACCAAACTGGCTGGTTTTGAAGTTTATTGTAAATGAGAGGATGTGAAGAGGAGTCGTGTGCATGTCTGCGCGTCCAACTGAACCAGATGTAAATTAAAAACTTGTAGAATTTTCTTCACCTTAAACAAAGTCACACGGAAAGCTCACCTTTCTTTCAACCTGACCAAGAATCTCTGGAAGTGCATTATCAACGACTCCTTTTCAACCTTGAATGCAGCACAGGAGATCCTATCCTCCATTCTGGTGAACTCTGCAAAAACAGTAACAATCAGACCTGGCACCAGAGGAATTAGGTGGAAGAGAAGAGGGTCATTTTATTTGATATAAATACATAAACAAGCATATACCTTTCAAACAAAGTACCCATTTTGTTTACTAATACAAAGAACTAATGATGCAAATACTGGCATGTAGATGTAACCAGGATAATTTTTGTATATTAGATTCAGTTTATTTATTTTATTTTCCATTTTGTTAGATCTAATTTTATTTACTTTTATTTAAAGGTTAATTAAAATCCTCCTTTCCTTAATTTATTCAACACCAACCGCGCGAGAACAACATTGTTCTCGACGTCATGTGACGGCTGCACGTCAGCGTCCTAAATTGACAGCTACGGTTTATATGGCTGCTAATCGCACCTTAGGTAGGAAACGCTGTCGGATCCTGACGTACAGGTAGGCTTCTGGTCTGTTCCCAAAACGGTTGTCAGATATCTATTGTACATCCTTCAATCGTGCGCCTCTGTTAATTGCAGACGTGTGATCAATCAACCGAACGTTGTAAAGATCACGGTTGGTCAAGAGGGAACTGGTGAATGTTTGCTCGGGAGCTAGCATGCTAGCACTAGCCTCCCCAGCCTGTTGTAGTAATACACCGATCTAAAGCACATTCAAATCGAAATGCTTACCGAAACTACGGTTGTGTAAAAATACTGTTTTGCATAAGTTGCATTTAATTATGTAAACTCCTGCAATTATAAGAAAATACATGTACATGTAAATTGATTATTTAGGCCTGTTTACACAGGCCAGGTATACTGCAGATCCCCCGCTCAAGGAGTGGCTGAAAGGTCTAGGATACAGCAAGGATTGTCTGGCTTCATGCTGACCAGACAGGCGAGCTAACCGTTTAGTGGATCCGGAAATACAACGCCTATTGTCTGAGGAAACTCTTCCGAACTGGTTGGAGATTCAGCCCAACAAGTCTTCACTGAAGGAACTGGATTATTATTATTTTTCTTTTCCCCTTTCATCAACAAAGACTGGTTGAGTTCCTTGGTTTAAGGAACACATTTGGACTTTAAATTGTGGACTAACTTGTATATATTGTAAATATTAATGCAACTCACCAATTTTGCACCATCAAGCTGTCTCTGTGTTTTTACAATTTGCCACCTCCTCCAGCAGACGAACCTAGTTTTGAAGAAATCACTTGGATTGACTTTAATTTGGATTATTCCTAATCCTAGAATGTAACTTGGGTTACATAGAGAATGCTGAGCAATCATGCTCAGATTTGCATAAACATTTGCTCATATGTTGCAGAAGTCTAAGAATCTAATGTTTCCAATCACTTAAGTCTGTTTCTTTAGGCAAAATCAATCTACTCAAATATAAGTAGCAATAGTTCAGTATTACTACTATTAGTAAAAGTAAGAAGTGCAGTGCTCACCGAAGAAGTTACTCAAGTAAATGTAACCACTACTACCCAGCTCGGAAGAAAAATAACAAAATGAGTAGTCTATTCTTAACTAGCTTACCATGATATATTGTCGATATTAGCTAACATTGTCTGCCCAACAGCATTACTCTACTTACTCGGTTTGTTTAGAAAAAAAAAGAACAGTGCAAAGATATTTGCCTTTTAATGGTTTTGTGCCATGATTCTAACACACCAGTGTGCACCTCAGCACAGCAACACGTCTCTGTCACAAACCCACTGGTGCAAGCATTATAAAGCTAATGTTGCATTTAAAGGCAGTTCGGATTAATTTACATTACTACCTGTCTGCAACAAATTAAACCGTTGAAACGGCTGAAAAAGTGCGGTGGACAGAGGGCACATAGATGGGAAGTGAGGGAGCCCTTTCTGTATCAAATCAATATATGAATATAGAAAGTGTTACCTCCGAATTCACCACTCGGAGGTAAAAAAAAAAGAAAAATAACAGTAGTGTTCACACCATTTAGCAAGCAAGAAGAGATTACACTCGACAGGGAACACCCTCCGACTGTCAAGACAAGTGGTTTGGAAAATAAGGTGTTGCATCGATTGCACACTGTTATCATCCTCCTCTTCTTATACTGAAATGGACGTTTTACATCTCTAACCTTCTTCCTTTAGTTGATCAAAAGAATATACGTTATGTCAGCTGGTCATTTATGTGACAATGTGATGCTTTAGAAAGAAAAGAAGAACTGTGGGTAATTTATATTTGTCTGGGATCAGACAGGCTTTCAAAGAAAGAAAATAATGGGGAACATTAAATTTGACTCCTGCAAAAAAAAAAACAAAAAACAAAAACAAAAAAAAAACCAACTCATGCACTTTGCTGAATGAAAATGAAATAAAAGGAATAAAATAAAGCATGGCCGAGTCAGAAATCTTTATCATTTGCCCATTATTCTTGCTTGGTGATGTAACCAGGTTTCACTAGGTTTGTGAAGTATTTCTGTGCCATATCCATCTTAACTCTACTGTTATGTTGCAGGTCAAATTGACCTGTTTTAAAGTTTTAAAATAGTTGGAAGTATTTATTTATTTTTTTTTTTTTGCATGAAACTTTTTCTATTTGTCTTAATAGGTGCACTCTACACAGAACTACTGTTCATGTCAATTTGACCCAGCAGTCAAGTTGAAGGGTAAAAAAGAAGTCCAATTCTATTTGTTTCCTTCACCACACACATACATGCACACACACAAGCTCACTTTGTCACTACACTTTACTTCACTAGGAAACTGCGAGAAAGCAGGTGTTCATACAACTTTTGACAGGAACATTTTCTGTTCCTGTTGACAAACTCCACCCACACTGAGTGGACACGCAGCAGAAGTGGGGGGGGGGACATAAATACTCTCTGCATGACTCATTTGTCTTGATTTTAATCAGCGGGTCAGTTTGACCCAGGACAGAATATGTGTCTCACGTTCAATTATAAAGATCACCCACTGAAAAAAAAAATCAAAAATCAAAATGTAATATAAAATTTTTTACAAAAGATCAATTTCAAGGAAATTCATGTTTTTTTTTGTGCGTCTAGGTTTCTTTTCATGAGTAAATTGTCATCATTGATGCTTTATTTGTCAGAAATAAAAAAAAAACATAATTGAACAAACACTGATTGAATTGGTTAGTATTGGAGTTAATAATCAGATACAAAAATGTTTTGGAGGAATTTTTTGGTTTCTGACACTACTGCATGACTAAACACTCCACGGGTCAAAATGACCCAGGAACATTATAAATGTACCTCAGAAATGAACATAACAGGTGGGTTAAATGAATGCATAAAAATACATTTTTGTTTTGTTTGTTTTGTTTTAATTTTGATAATTGTTATGTATCAATTAGATATATTCATTAGACAGGGCAATAGATTTTGAGCATTTATTTCTGTTCATTTTGATGATTGTGGCTTGCAGGTAAAAGCCAAAATATTACTTCTCAGAAAATTTGGACACTATATATACAGAGAGTGGTCAAATAAGGAAAATAATATGGAGATGTGCTAATATGATACGGCAATCATGAAGAAGGTTGCTAACTGGATAGCTGCCCGGAAGGCAGTAACTTTGACAACGAGGGTAGAAATCAAAAGGTCAGCGCTAAAGAAGCTGGCTTTTTATGGGGAGCCACATTCAGGCATATTAATGGAAATCTGAGTAGATAAAAACATTTCCATTATGGACTGCAACTGTTGCATTCCACAGATCCAGTCAGAAGCATCTTACCGTGCTAAAGAGTGCAAGAACTTGCTCAGAGCTCTGAAGTTTTTCACTTGCTTTAGGCCATAAATACTAAAATGAACCGAAATGAGTACTTGAAATACATAACTCAGTGAAATTAATCTACAAGTATGTCAGATTTAATTTCTGAATTGAGTTGCTGAAATATTTTTGAAAAACGTGTTAATTTATTGAGATGAGGCTGTAATTGATATACGTTTGAGTAAAGGTCAATGGCTTGAGTGTAGCTTGAAACCCTTTACTCAAGCATTACTACTGAAGAAAATCTGTGCATTATGCAGCCCGTCGGTTTTAGATCCAGTCACTGACTGACAGAGTTGATAGATTTGCTCTTTTTAAAGCTAATTATTCCTAAGCAAAAATATTTTAACCTTTCCGACTCGTCTGTAAAGTTGGGTTCTCAAAGGAAACCATAAATCAGAAACCATTTGCATGACTTTGGAGAAGAAAAGCTGCCGCTTGGTGGCAGCCACAGCAGGATTATCGTTCTGAACATCATGCCTCGCCATTGTCCTTCAGCATGTCACCAGCAGCGGAAACGTGTCTGGAGGACCAAACTGGTTCGATTCCCTCAGCCCATCTGATCGCCTCCGTCACAGCTTGGCCTTCATATCCACGTTACTTACAGCTCAGTAGGTCCCAGCGGCTTGGAGCTGCCTGCTGGTGGGTGGAAGAGAAAGAGGAGGAGGGAGATGGTTGAATGTGAAGACAAAAGGAAACGACAAAAAAAAAAAAAAAACACTGCCTGACTCTGGATCCAAGTCGGCTGGTATTTTTAGCCAAAGCAGCCATAATTACCCGGGCAACGTCTAACAAAATTGTTCAGGCTCGGCTGGGCAATTAGGCCAGGCGGAGCAGCTAATGGAGAGAGAATTACACAGACCTTTCCCCCATTAGCCCCCATTTACAACAGGAAATTTACTGGAGTGTATGGACCAGGCATGACTTCTAAACTAGATTACAGCTCTGAAACCCCTCCAGCCCTTCATCCCTCCCTCTTTCTGTTTTTCACACGGGGAAAAGTAAATTCTTCCAAAAGAAGAGGGACAACCAATAATGAAAACCACTCCAACTACTGAAGGTGAAATAATGTTTGAAAAACAGCTTCAGTTATTTCAAAGAGAATCAGGAGATGAGTTTGCGCCGTTTCCCTTGAATGGAACAGAATAATGGTTTGCATTGTTATGAAGTGCCGCCTTGTCTAAAATAAACACCTGCAACTAGATGATTGTGGCGTTTGCTTATTAAGGGGCACTTTACTGACGCTTCGCAACTTTTTCAAAGACTGAGCGAGAAAAACCAATTACTAGTAAATGAATGTGGCATCAAAAGAAAATAAAACTGCTGTTTCCTCTGTGAGGAGGGGAAGGGAAATAATAAAATCACTCAGGACGGTAAATAATTTGATAGGCAAAGAGCGTTATAGTATTTACATATTTACAACCTCCTCCAGGTTGGACCGCAGCAGAAAAGTCTCATCTACTTCCCCTCTGTTATCAGGGTCTTTAAACTTTACAATCAGCCTGCAGACATGCCATAAACTACACAAACTGACTGTAATAGACATGTAACAGAGTTCGGGTGCATCCGTTGGTTTGGTGGGATAGTACCAGTTTTTTTTTTTTTTTTTTTTTTGCTTTTTGAAAGTAGCAGCAGTTCTCTCTTTGACCTTCTGGACAGCCTGCTCCCAGCTCATTACACTGATGTTTAGTTAAGAGCCTTTCACAGGGTTTCAGCAAGTCTTAAAATGTTTGATTAAATAGGTTTTCACAACAAATATATAGATGTCAAACCTGCATTAATTATACCAAAGTTAAATTGCACACTCTAATACTTGAATAAGTACATATATATTTAGAGACTTGACATAATAAGCTAGAGGACCGAGAGTTCAATTATTATATATGTATGCTTTTCTGGAGCACAAAGATTTTAATTTTTATGTAATACAGTTGGTAAAAAGACTTCATGAGGGTTTAAAGATATGCTTACCAAAATATCATTTGTGATACGATGACACAGTGATACGAGACACATTTAAAAGTGCTCAAAATATTATAAAGCAGAAACACCTGAACCAGAAATGGCACAGACCCTAAGACAGAACCCTGGGGTACACCATGCCAAAGGTATCTTAAAAAGACCTTCAATTTGAAGCAGTCAGACTAAATGAATGATCAGAAAGATGCACCGTAAATCAGATCCTGATACAACAGACCAAAAAAATGCGATAATTCCAACAAGCCTGGTTTCTTGATTTGGTTCAGAGTTGATCAGCATCAAACTACAGCCGCCACAGGCAGGAAGGATGTGTATCAAAGGAGGGTTCTTCATTGTTTGTTTGTAAAGATTTACTGTATTTGCGGAGCCTTAAATAAATTCCAAAAGTTTAAATGTTGACAGCACCAAAAGTTCTTAATCCCTATTTCTTAGAAAGAAAGAAAGATAAAAAAAATAAATAAATAAAAAAAAAAGGAGCAAGGAAGATTTCCATTTTAGCATTAATTCCAGCTCTGGTGAATTTCAGATGTCTGCAGCTATTAAGGTCTGTCAAATCAAATGTGACACGGGGGAAAGCAGAGAGAAATATTCAAATCATCTTTCAAATCTTTTCCAGAGCTGCCTCTTTGAGGGCTGCATGCTCCAGCTGCTGACAGCTCTGACAATTAATTTATGTCTTACAGATTATTCCATAAGCCACTACTGACCCTCAAGCGCGTGCATTCAGGCACGAACACTGAAACGAGTACAGGACTTTCCCCTCCAAGTGGCATGAAGGAAATGGCAGCTGCAGACAAGTTGCGCTTCTTAAGAACCAAAAACGAAACTTTATCAAAAACGTTTTGGCACAAATTGGCAAAATTAATTTTAAAATTCTGTTGAGAAAGGCTTGAACATTTGCTTTAGATGTGTTTTTTTTTTTTTCTTCCTTCCTAATAACTATTTTTCCATCTATCCTTCTTGTGTGCATTTTGAAGTATTGTTTCAGAAAAGTTTGACGGAAATGGCAAACTTTGAGATCACGTTCCCAGTTTTGCTTAAAGGCTTGAGGTGATTTTTTATATTTTTTTTTACTTTTCTGAAAAAAAGAGTTAGTGCGTAAAAGGGAAACACATTTGCTCAATAAGTTCTGACATAGTGAACATTTACCCCACATGACTGATCGGCTGTTTCCACTGTTGGCTTGCATTAGCATTGCATTGCATGTAACATTGCCAACACTAGTCGGCATGACGGATCAATTACAACTTGCCCAATAGCAGCAGATTCCTGACAAATCTCTCTCCATTTTTCTGAACTGTGTAATCCAGTTCGCTGGTTCTACTTCCTGTTTATTACAGCGACACATAATGTCAACAACAGATGACATTACCCTTTGTGAATCATGGTTGATTTTCTCCTAACCAGCTGATGGAAAAATGCCTAATTTGCATTTCATTAATTTTTTTTTGTTTTTTGTAACAGTAAAATTGTAAAACTTTACTCCAAATGTGGGTGAAAATTAGATGGAAACAGCTAGCTAGTGAATGTTATCTAAAACAGAACCATCCTACTAAATATTTAGTTTAAGAACTATATAAATTAGTTTAGTTTAATTTAATATAACTGTGAACTATGTGACATCTAAAGTGTTATATACAAGCAGTTCTGCTGCAATTAAGGTCTTTAGAGTTGTTCCACATTTTCCATTGGCACAATCTGATATATTGTACAAATCATTATGGATTATAAGGTGTTGAGCTGATCAGGTTCTGCTGCAGCAAATAACTACTGTCCAAAGAACCGTATTCTGGATTGTGCTTATGTGCTTCTGTGGGAAAGTTTGATCTTGAACTTTCTGTTAAAATATTAAGTGTAGTATTTTACACTGAAGCCAAGATTGCTGATAAGTGGCAATTAGATTTTATTTTTAGACTAGGAATACTCAAAAGAGTTCAACATTTTGAAAAACATAAATAAATAAATCAATCAACTGAAAAGATCACATGAAGCAACTGTACAGTATATAAATATATTTTTTTGTTAATATCATAGATTCCACTACTCTGTTTAACTATAATTTAGTCTTTTGACAGCTCGTCATCCTCCTCCTGTGACAGGACATCGCCTTTTATGGGATTTGTTTTTCGAGCCTCATTAACTGCTGACGGGTTATTCCTTGGTGGGACGATGTTAGGGGCGGGAGAAGGCACAGGCACCTCGCCTCCGACCTGTCGAGGTGCAAGCAATTAAAAACGCAGGAACGGGAGGAGGATGGGGGGGTTTCTGTCAAGAGCGCAGAGGCAAAAGCTCAAGACGCCTAACCCACTTAGACGCTTTCAGATCTTTAATAAAGAAACTTCTGTAAACTGTCAAAATGATAATAGCCCAGGCCAACGCTGGTAATTGCAATTAGGAAGTAAAGTAGGATAGTTATGCGC
>NW_006799974.1:714132-739792 GCF_000485575.1 Poecilia formosa
TATTGGTTTGGTGCAATGAATCTTTTTCATTAATTTAGGTCTATTTGTATAGTTTTTACTATTTACAGAGAAAGTAGTCATTTTGGCTGCTTAACACTTCCAACAAAACCTTGAATTAAATAATAGTTTTTTTTTTGTTTTTTTTTTATTATTATTTTACGTAAGTTGAATTCAATCTCAATTTTGGTTATATTATTTTTTTTTTATTTGCCCTTTTTTTTTTAACCAAGACCAAGTCTTACAGCTATTAAAAATGGTAGATTTTCAAACTTCTACGAGAGTTTACTTCGGCTTGAAAAGATTCTGACACGAGCGAGGGCACATTCATCTACAAGAAGAACTGCAAACTCCGTGTGTCAGATAGATATAAATGAGTCCAACACCACCATTCAGAGCCCCTAAAGAGAAGACTGCAGCGCAGAGCTCACATTCACATTCTTAAAAGGAATAAATAAATAAAAACACCTTTCTCTAACAACCGTTTTTAATTTCCCGTTGCCGATTCCCAGTTTCAGTTTCATCCCTCAGAACCACGAGATCCGTCTCCACCCTCTCACTCCACACTGACAAGTGAAGTTGGCTTCTGTGTGTTAAGACAGCAGCACATTCATATTCATACTTAGCCAAATCTGATAGATGACAGACATCAGCACCAAGGCAAGGCGGAGACAGGAACACCCACCTTTGGTGGCTTATCTGTGGCTTTAGCAACAAGCTATCAATAGAAATTGATAAATCAGTGACTCTGTTTCAGCTGTTATCCACCTTTGCTAAACCAACCAAATATATTTGTTTTTAACTTGTCTTATTTCTGACTAATTAGCTTTTTTTTTAAAAAAAGGAAAAAAAAATAAAATAGCGGAGCTTGGTCTCAGGCTAATCAAACTCTGGCATGAACTTGCTTGAGGTGACAGGAAGCTGTCTGAGTGTGCCCGAAGGTTTGTTTGCTTTCATGTTTCATGAACTCAATGAGGCTTTTATTACACAATTCAATATTCAGCAATAAATGGCAAAAAGACAATAAATGAAAAGAGCTTTATTTGCATCTCTTCCTGTGGGGCTAAATTTAAAGGATCAGTGAATCAAATCATTAGAATGAAAACTCTCCTCCGCCAACCGTGAAGGAAGGAGTTAATTACTCAGATTAGGAGGTTCTGAGGCGATTTCAGTTTCCTACAGATGCTGGAACCGGAGCTCTTCTTCTGCACTGAAGGATATGCGGTTGTTTGTGGATGGCTTAACAGCAAAGGAAGGGCAAATCAAATAAAAATTAAGCATTAATATGCGGTATGGATAAATGACACCCAAGCGCTTGGAGTCCTGTTGAAAAAGTTGGGATAGAGCAATAAAACAAACAGGCACAGGGAGGACATTTTCTCTTCAAAACAAAGTGATGTACAGGGCAGATTTACACTTCCATCCAATTTATTATCTTTGCTTCCTTTTGTCTCTGCAGAAGCTCGTCTGTATTATGAATATGAAAAGCTGCATGGGGAGATTTACCTGTTGAAAAGCTCTTGTTTGGAAGCTTCACACAATTTGGGGTTTTAAATTTCTTTTTTTTTCCCCGCCAAGTAGAATTACAGTCTGTGCATGAAAATAAACAGTTACACAACGAGAACGCCACATTCAGGAGCTGAAGACTGCATTTAGTTTTTTTCTTGAACTGCAAGCTTCCGAATATCAGCATCTATTGTTATAATTATTACTTTTTTTTTTCCACTTTAAAGTAACATTTTATGTGCCAAGTTATTTTTCTGTTTGGTTCTTTGTAGCATTTTCCCCACTATCTCTCAACAAGTTTGCAATGCAATTTCATTCTTTCTGTCTTTCTTGCGCTTCTGCATAAAAGCCGTGACTCAAAGGGAAAATGGGTTTCTGAAAAATGCGTTTTTTGTTTTTTTTTACAACTTTGAAGGGTTTTATTTTTTCTTTTTTGTACAATTTGAAGTGTGCACTTTTGTACCTGTTGCACAAATTTTATTGTGAGGCTACTTCACATGCGCAGATCCATTTGTGTTTTGTAAAGAGAAATATAATGACGACTGTGCAGGAGCAAACTAAAAAAAAAAAAAAAAAAAAGGATTTCAGATGTCAAAAGATATACGACTCCAACAATGCTTCCTGGAATCTAGTCTAAGATGACTCCTGGTGCGGTAGGTAGAGTAATCCTGTCTCTAAAATTCGCCCGTTACTGACAAAATTTCCCGCCTGACCACTGCTGGAGAATAGACGTCTTAACCAACTGTGTCCCTGAAATAATTGATTTGATTGCTGGAAGCTGTATGGACCAGCATACCGGATCACTTCCTTTTTTTTTTTTTTTTTTTTTAAACTCGCCACTGCACAGACGCTGCTTTGCTGAGTTGTAAAGATTACCCCACACTGCCATTACGTGTGAACAGTGGACCAAAACAATACATGAAGCACAGATTCATCCACAACTTTTTGAGGGTAAATTACAATCACGATGGAGCAAGCAAAGACAGTCCACATTTCTAAAAAAATAAGTATTATTTCAAAGAAGCTACATGAATAAACAGGGTTTCATGAAACACTTGAAAACTGAATGGGAGTAATAGCACCTTGCAACAGTCTTATAGTTAGATAATCTAAATAACAACAAATATATTTGTTGTTGAGCTCACATGTCTAGTTACCCAATAATTTAACAGCAGAACGGGGTTTTGAATTGAGAATATTGCTCATCTTTTCAATTGAAATGTGTTTATTTACAATTAATTTATTACAATAGACTTGCTTTTTGTCCGTTCAGCTTTTGCTGAACAAAACAGGAAATTATGGTAACACTTTATTTGAAAGGGGGGGTGAACAAGACTGTCATGACACTGTCATAATCATGACATAGCACCTGTCATAAACATGAATAAGCCTTCATGAATATTTATGACTGTTGTCATAAAGCGTCATTCGGTAAATTATGACACTTTTAATACAAAGTTAACATTATTCAACAAGTCTTTGTTATGACAACTTGACATTAACCAATAAATAATTACTGTTTAAACTCTACCTTTAATAACAAAGTTACCTAATTTTTAAAGTGAAATCAGTAATTATTTTAAAATAAATTTATATTAGTAATGGTTTCAGGATGCTTCCTGGCGGCCAGGAGACATCCTGACCAGATGCCGAGTCACCTCAACCTGGCTCCTCTCGACATGAAGGACCAGCAGCTCTACTGAGTCTCTCCTGGATATCTGACCTTCTCACCCTATCTCTAAGGGAGAGCCCAGACACCCTACAGGGAAAACAAATTTTGGCCGTTTGTATCCGTGACCTCATTCTTTCAGATATGACCCAAAGCTCATGACCATAGACGAGGGTAGGAACTTAGATCAACCACTAAATCAGGAGCTCTGCTTTTTGGCTCAGCTCTCTCTTCACCACGACAGTCGGTACATTGCCTGCTTCACTGCAGACGCACCAATCCGCCTGTCGATCTCCTGCTCCATTTTTCCCTCATTGGTGAACAATATCCTGAGATACTTGAACTCCTCCACTTGGGGGAGGACATCCTCCCCAACCCGGAGAAGACTTCTGGCTCATTTATTTATGCATTTATTTCTATAGCTATGAATTTTTATTTTATTTATTGAGATGATAAAAGAAAGAACCTTGAACACATTGATCAACAGGTTTTGTATTTCATTCAACACATTCTCTCTCTTGGTTTTCTCATCCAGGGTGTCAGACACTCCCAGAGACACACACACAATTAATACACATGCACAATAAAGTATAGGGGGTCACGTTAGCTAGTTGGTTAGATAACTAGTGTTGGCTAACTTTGAAGAAGGCTAATATGTTGATTCGTGACAATAACACTGTCACAGTACTCACGATTGACACACACAAACACATTTGTGAGATAAAAAATAAAGATAATACTTGTATGGAAGAGTTCTTGCTGTGAAAAATATTATTCAGGGTGACTCTTAGGTCTCAGTGTGTTTGGTTCACAAAAAATGTCTTCCTGACAGTCACAGTTGGCAAGAAAAGATTCCCATTAAATTCCATAGGAAATGAATGCGGGTCATTTTGGACCCACTCACGGAAGAATGGGGTAGTAACATAAACCATGCTATTTCTTAAAATGTATAAAAGGTAAATTAACAATTTGAATTGCATGATATCAGTGACATGTTTCTTTAGGAATACATGGAATATGAAGTGATGAAAACTTTTCATTACAAAGATATTGCAAAAAGATGACCTCACCGGGTCAAAAAGGACCCAGTTACGCATCAGAGGGTTAAGGCTAAAGACGCTCCATACCACGTTTATGGTAAAAACCCAGAAAACTCAAGGTCTTAAATATATATGGTCAAGGTGAATGAATTCTCTCAACAGGGACGAGGTAATAATCTGTCAGGGCTAGTTTATGACTTTATGCATTGTTTTGAAATCAATTGTTAAATCAAAAGTGTTTCGATCTACTCCAAATTGCCACAATAGGAGTGGGAGCGAAGAGCCGGTTGTCATTGAGAAGTGATGTTGTTTGAAAACCTTTTCAGACTTGTCTCGTGGGGAATGAGGTTTCATTCAAGTGTTCACATAAGAAGGATCAGAAATGAAAAGACAAACCCAATCAGCTCGTCTCCACACAGCTGTCCAATCACCGTGTGTGTGTGTGTGTGTGTGTGTGTGTGGTGGGGGATTTTCTGTGTCAGACCATTTCAGCATTCGAACAAAACAAAACCCAGACACACACACACATAAAGCTGGTTTCACCTTACAAACATGCAAAAAAAATAAAGGAGGCTAGAAGGTCCAAGCATTGTTACATAGTTATTACAATCACTGGGAGTACAGCTTCTCCCTTGTACGATTAAATTGTACCTTCTTTTTCCACTGCCTTGTAACACTGACTTCAGTGTTTACCGCCAGTGTTAACTTTGATCAACACTGGACAAAAATTATATCTGTCAAGTTGATGGAGTAAATAAGTTTTAATCTAGGTTGGGAATTTGCTTCATGAAGCTCAACAGAGAGGAAACCTGGTAACTATCATCTACTTATCTAATCACAAAGACGCAACAAAAAAAAAAAAAAAAAAGAGTATTTCAGTTAGCTGTAAAACAGCCTAGCAGTTTGGGTAGTTGACTGTTAACAGTAGATAAAGCCTACCTCTTTCGAATGTTTTTTTTTTCCCTCTCTCTCTCTCTCTCTCTCTCGTTTTGCTTTGCTGCATTTAGAAGAGATGTTGAAGTAGTCTGTTGAGAAGCTGTCGCTTTCCCTGCATTCTGATGTCTGGGAATGACATACAGACAGCTTGCTTTCTTAAGCCTTTTCAGATTTCTTGTGTTTCTGTCAGTTATTGGTTCCCCACATGCGGTGCAAAATGTTCTCTTTGTCCGCTCTTTTCTTCCTGCTGTCAACATAGTTTGTTGTTTTTTTTTTTGAACTGTGGGGAGAAACTGCTTTGGGGACGTCTGACCTTCACTTTTTGCTGCCTAATTTTTCATTGGCAATTTTTCGAAAGTGTGTGTACAGTGAGATTTGATTGCATTTCATAGCCTTCTAACAGCTTTGGTTTTAGTTTGTGCCAATCATTTTCAGCATAGTTGTTACTCCAAATATATTCATTTTTGTACATAAAACAGTCCATTAAAAAAGTATTTTCCTCATCGTTTTGGTAGACAAAATTGTGAAATGTCTCACTTTGCCAAAATTTTGAAGAGCTTACTAACATGTGCATTGGTTGGGATTTTGATTGCCAAATTTTAAACTGTTTTTATTTATTTTTTTTTACATTTCTGGCTGTTTATTTTAAATGGAATGTTCTAGTGCCCTTCAGCAGATCAGCTGATTGAGTTTGCAGATATTCTTTATAGTGTAAAAAAAAAAAAACAAAAAAAAAAAAACTTGCGAGCACAGGCACATACCAGCTTTCATACAGCAGCACAACATGTATTTAATTTAAAAAAAAAACATACAAACAGGACTTTATGACTCAACAAACATTTTTTTTTTTTTTGCTTTAGCTGAATATATGTCAAGGATTGTAACAAAGAAGTGGGTAAAAGTTTTTCTTGCTGTGTTTATTTCAGAATACCAATGACTATTTGTTTAACTGGACCATTCATCACAGGCTCCCTGAATTGGATCTTTAATACTAGTGGTGTTGGTGTTCATTAGAGGTATTCTCCTATTCTTCTTGCACTCTTTCACAGCTTCACTGAAACTCCATTACGTCTGCTGTCCTTCTTTGGGATGTGATGCGAGATTAAACTCTTTTCCCGACTCTGAACGGCGCCTACTGATCCGCTGCTGCTGAGAGAGAGAGGCTGCTCCAACAAAAGGACTTCAGATTGTAATCGTCTGTCTTCTGAACACACCGTTCTACCCAGAGACGGACAGAGACTGCAGTACCGGTTCAGTATGTTTGGAGCAAATAGGCTGCGGCTCTGCTTAGTTCTTGTAACCACAGAACCCGCAGATGACGACACTGGTTGTAACTGTAAGAATCTAAAATGCGAAAACTCTCTCTATTTGCATTGCTAAACTGTAATAAAAACATGAACAAGAAGCAATGGTGTTCATGTCACTTTCTGGCAGTCTCTCAGCCCATACATCCGTTATTTCGTCATTACTTCTCTCGTCTCCATGGTAACAAATGCAATGGGACATTCGCTTGTCGTTCCTGACAGTATGTGATTTTAAGGTTGGTACATGTGTTTATATAAAGTGGCAGAAAAAAAATCAGAGATCTTTTTTTTTCAGATTTGTGTAAAGGCAGACTCAGCAGTTAAGCTGAATGTTGATTAAACTTTTTTTATAACTTCATGTGCGACTGAAACATTCACTAACACTGAAGTTTCGTGTAGTGTTTTCTGATTTCTTTTTATAAGGTTTTTTGTTCCCATGGTTTGAGCTTAAAGATGGCATTAAATAAGCCTTATATAAATAAAGCTTCATCTTAAGAAAAAGGACAACACTTTCCATGATCCGGCACATCAGTTTATAGGCATAATGATCAACATTCAAAAACAATCTACTGTTTGTTTTTTTTTAAACAAATTATTTGTGGATATTTTCATTAGATTTAACTAAAGATGTTAAAGATGCATTTAACCACTGTTATGAACCTGGTTGAAGCAAAAAAAAAAAAAGTTTTTGAAGACAGGAAGTTACATTTAAATAACTGACCCCAGGCCGATTCCCAGCCCAGCATCTTTCAGCGTGGAGTTTGCATGTTCTCCCTGTGCATGTGTGGGTTCTCTCCGGGTTCTCCGGCTCCCTCCCACAGTCCAAAACCATGACTGTCAGGTTAATTGTGAGCTTATCCTTATGTGTGTGTGTGTGTGTGTGTGTGTGTGCATGGTTATTTGTCCTGTGTGTCTCTGTGTTGCCCTGCGACAGACTGGCTACCTGACCAGGGTGACCCCGCCACTCGCCTGAAACGTCTTGTTGGCGATTCCAGCAGCCCTCCTAATCCCACTTGGAACCAGGGTGTAAGAAAATGGATGGATGAATGGAACTTCCCAGTGTAAAATTTGATTTTGCTGTACACAGACTTCTTCCTTGAAATGTTTTCACTAACAAGGTTGGTTTAATTTGTCTATCTTTGTTCTTGTGAAGGTTGCTCTCTGTTAAAATTAAAAGTAGGAGGAAAAACATAAAACTAAATAATAAAAGTAGTTTTTTTTTTTTTTTTTGGACTGGTTCTGAACTTGCTCTGACCTCAACATCAAAGTGCATGCGGAACCGTTACGTTTGTGTGCCTCTGACCCTTGCATATAAAAAAGTAATAATCCCATGTACTTTATAGAAAAAAAAAAAAAACAAGAACTAAGGATAAACAACTGTTTTCACTTGATGCCCTCACCTTAATTTAGAAATGTTTGTTGCAGATTAGTGGGTATTTAATAAAGGAGCTTGTCATTCAGAGCAGCAGGCGGTTCATAGTCTGGTTCTTCCTTTCCACTGTCACCACATGCTTGTTCAGCACGAATACAAACTGATTTCTATTGCATTTTATTACAGCTGCAATTCAAATGGAACTATGTATTTGAAAGTTGAATATGTCTGTATTATTGAAATGCATCAGACTGATTTGATTTCATATTTCTAAAACATCTCAGGCATATATCATACTGTGCATGGATATAGATTATATTTGTGGTGAATTTACGCTGTATGAATAAGAACTGAAATGGAATTTGAACTTAAGATGAAAAAAAAAAGCCTGTGAGAAAAAAAAAAAAAGATAGAAGAGAAGAAACCGAAGCTGTCCTCTCTCCCTTTGTATTTTTTATATATTTCTTTTCAAGTCTGCGAAATTTATATCACCGAACCACAAATACACTAAATCGTGACAAAAACATTTTTGCAGTTACACACCAGTGATGGTTGTAAGTACGTATTTGATCAGACAGACAAATGAAACCGTTTTCTACTCCTTCCAGGTTTCGCTTTTTGAGGTTTTGTTTTTAAGATAATCACTTAAGGAGATCCATCATGTTTTTATTCTGTTCCATAAAACAGTTTTATAAAGAGCACGGGATCGGAAGTCCTCCCACACTTATGAATAAAGAGCCTCTCTGACAGGTTCTCAGGTCAGAAGCCAGCCGCCTTATAAAGCTGTGAGTCATGCATTCCAAAATACCTGTTAAGACTTTAAAATAGGCCTGATGTTGCTCGGTTGATGTTTCTATTGACTTGATTTCTTTGTGTCTATTAGCAGAATCTTGCACAGAGAAAGAAACGTCCTTGCCTTGGAGATGCTTTTCGTGGAATACTGTTTTCAGAGTTCTCAATTCGCTTCGTTTTAAGTAAGCTTTAAATGAATAGAACATCTTTCCGACAGTATCAAATCAGTCATTGCCTCTTTTGTTGATGTTTAAACTGAGACAGCTTCTGTCATATACGTTTATTTCCATCCACTAATTACTTGATAAACGACTCCATTATTGCGCAGTTTCAGCCCCCAGTGTCACCTACACTTACCGCCCACATCAGTGCTCCGACACACCTCGGCTCTGATGAAGATGAGGGCTCTGCGAGCTGTTCTGGTGGTAAAATTGGACTGTTAGATTTTGCATGAATTCTCTTTGAAGTGTCAGGAGATAAAAAGGGAAGCTCACTGTGTTTTTAGTGTTCATTGTGTGACAAGAGTAAAAAGAGGAGGAGGTTAGGTACCTAGGCTGTAATTTAACATGAATGTGAAGAAAATTGAGCTGTACACTGAATAAAACTCCTTCAGATGTTGGAAAGTTTGCTTCCAAGTTCGCAGACTCTTTTCGCTTTTTCCTTCTTATAATGCAGCGCAAGAGAGAGTCTGACAATAATGTGATTCTGTCTGCCACAATGACGTGTAGTTAGCTAAAGAAAATAAAATAAAATAAAAATTAAAAAAAAAAACTGATTTCAAAGGCAGAAATGAACAGAAGACCAGCAGGTAATTTTCTTGATCCCTCACAACAGATAAAATATGTACTTTTAAAAAAAATACTGGGTTGGATTTTTCTTTTTCTTTTCTCTAAAATACTTTGAAATGTTCAAGCAATTTCAAATAAGAATATTTCTATAAACCATGTATTTTAAGAAAAAAAAAAAAAAAAAATATCTTTACCAGAGCCACCAGAACAAGATCCTCCGTTTATTAATTTCTTTCTCAAACCTCAGTAATATGTGATCCAATATGTGATCCAGTGCTATGTTGAGGCTTTACTGCACAGCAACATTTTCTTTGATTATACAAAGCTTTGATGAAAAAAAGCACTGAAATGCAGAAACTGAAGCAGTTTTACTCAAAATGAAGACCACTGCTTGTAGAGGTCAAAATGCAAACTTTTTTTTTTTTTTTTTTTAACAAACAAACTTAATTTGTGATTATGCAAAAATCAGCATTCTGATCACAAAACAAAGACATTATGAAGTATTCTGCACAATTTACGTCCACATTTATACCAGATTTGTTGCCATTGCATGTGGTATACTTTTAATTCATGTACATTTCTTTAGTTGTGCTTTTTCCTGGAGTAAAACATTCAACCTTGCAAGTACAAGATTGCTGTCAAAGTGATGTTTCCGATATAGTTGCAAAGCTGTTGTAACATTACACTTTTGACCTGTTGGGGAATGAATGACTGCAAATGCAAACTGTTCTTGCGCTTGCTCTTTGTGCACTTTCCGTCTATGTAAGCCTTCATATCTAAGTAACTGAAATTGTATTTATAAAAGGAATTTGTTCTGCAGTAATCTAGGAAAGTGTTTAATGCATTTTACAATGTGAATTATAAGTTAAACAAAAGCATATTCGTAACACCAATAATGTTTTTGTACAAGAACTTCCATATCTTTCAATATTTTTTGTCATAGGAAGAGTGAAGCAAAGTTGTGGTGCTTTCACTGGTGGAGGTGCTGCCAAGTAGACTTGTGAGCACTTGGAAAATCTGAGTTACGAGATGGGAGCGTAGACAGTTGGAAAATGAACTTGGTCACTGCAGAGAGCGTCAGATAGGAGATGAGGTTTTCAGCTGAAATTAGACTCTTTCGAACTTTATCTACAGGGAAATATGTCTAGTATCAAAGTGAAAGCAAGTATTTACTGAATGACTTTTTCATTCCGTTAAAGGCAAGGCATATGAGGTTTTCAGAGACTCGGTTCCAGGATGAAGAAAGCACATGCTACATCTGCCTGTTTAGTTCTGGTCCTGAAACACAGAGTGAACAGCTCTCTGATTACCGGAGGGATCTCCATGGTTCATACCTGACAAACAACTCTGAAATGTACTTCGACTGACTATTCAATGTCTTACAGGTAAGGCACAGAATATCCTTTTACAAACAAGGAGTGATTGGAATGATAATTAGTGTTAAATGGCCAGTTTCCTTGGTTTTGGTCATCACTGTGGTAGTAGCATTTTTGATGACCAGCTGCTTCCTTACTGATTTTGCAAGAAGACCTGTGCAATAATCAAACCTAAAAATAAAAGTCTGCACAATTTTTCCTTTGTCATTTTTTTGACAGGAAATCCTTTATTTTGCCACTTTTAAAGTGGTAGTTAGCTAATTGAGATTTTATTGTTTTAGATGTTGCATTTTGAGATTAAGTATCTGAAAAACAATCACCTAATACGCAACAGAAGACATTTGTATTTAATCTCCGTCAATCAAAGACGTAAGTCAACTAATTACATATACTACTAAACTATATCTATGTGTATAAAGCACATCAGTCCATAGAAACATTTCCTGCATTCCAACCATCACGGCTAAGATCAAAACAAGATGAGACCAACATCCACCACTCCAACCTTCTATGTGAGGAGGAGGAGAAATTGACCTGAGGAAGTCAACATTCGCAATCTAAAACAAAACTGAAAACATGATGTTTCAGGCTGTTATTCTGCTCAGGTTACAGTTTAACTGCATCTGATCAAGAAGCCAATTAACTGGGCCATGGACCACAAAATCCTCAGTTTATTTTAATCCTTGGCTAAAACACTCAAGTTGGTGTGGATGGGTTATGGATGGGTTTCCTCCATGCCAATGACTCCAAACATATCAACAAGGCAACAAACGAGGGACTAATGAAGGTAATAGATCTCAGTCGTGCAGATAACCTGTGGACCTGTGGAGTGTGCAGAATCTGCAAAACTAAAGACCAATGTTAGAAAATGTTCCACCGCTCGAAGTCATGCATGCAAATGCCTTTTTCAGTTTACTGTAATAAATGTGTGCACTTCTGGTTGATATTCTTTCATAAAAATCCATCTTATTCCTGTGAAGTTGAGGAAAAGTGCTGAATAAGATAACAGAGCAAACTGCATCTATACTCAATTAGAAATTAAATTTGATAAACTGAAATGAACCGTATTTGTCTTTAAATACTGTCATCAATTTCAAAAGAAACTGATTACATTCCTGTTGTCATTTGATCTGACTGGAATTCAAAGTGTATGCTTTCTTTTACTGTATTTTATTTTATTATTATTATTATTTATTTATTTATTTTTTTTACAAAATTTCATAAAGACAAAACAGACAACCATTTTCAGGACCCTCAGAGTAACATTTTGTTGTTTCTTTTTTTCTTGAGGAAACGTGCCAGTCGGCATGATAAATCTTTTTCCTTGATCATTGCTTTTAACCTCTGAAATATTTCTCCAGGTAAAGAACGTGACAACAGCGTCAAAGGCCTCGAAGCACTGCGACACACTGACATCCCCCTAGGAAACCCCCCCCCGCCAAGTGAACCTCCCTACCTGAACTTGCAAAGGGTTTGCATTCCAGTTGCTGGATCATTTGCTTGGGGTATCAGGCGTCTTGCCTCTGACTTGCATCATCACCCCCCATCTCAAAGTTTTTTTTGCCGCGCCGTCTTTTCCTTCTCATTCTGTCTCTGGCATGTAGATTATTCTCATCAGCCTTCTCTCAAGATCCTTTGGAGGAAAACAACAAGAAAGATGGCGAGGGGCTGGTGGAAAAAGAACATCAGAGTCATTTTCATGTCTGCAAGGTGACCCTGATGGGAATGCGGTCCTTCATTGCGCCAGTTTCAAAGCTCATTGACCCAATGGGATGGAAAAGAAGAGCGTTGTGGGTACATTTCACTGAAAGAACAAAACAAAAATCTTAAAAAAAAACAACAAAAAAAAACACAAATGTACGGATGATGATTTGGAGGCGTTGCACTATTTTCTGCAGAAGTCAGAAAGGGGTTGACTTAATGAACTGTCTTCTGTCAAGTGTTCTTGAACACATCTGTCACATTAACCATATGAAAAGTGGCTCCCAGACCCAGAACTTGCCTTGAACATTGTAGTTTGAATCTGAATCTTGACATATGAGCTGACATGGAAGTCAAAAAGTTGGTAAAGTGGAAAAAATTCTCTCCAAGGCTCTGCAGTTAAGCTCTTAACATAAGTCCTGAAATTCTTAGAAACAAAACTTTCTTTTCAGATTTGAAAGTATTTATATTATTTTCATTCCCACAGAAAATACAACTTTCCCAAACTCGGGGTGTAACTTCTCAATCCCAAACAAAGTTAAACTTTGTGCCTGGAAGAAAATGTTTGCTATTCTCTTTAAACAGGGCTCCAAATTTCAAGGGACAGGACAAGTTCACAAGTATAATCGAGAGATGATGAGCCTTAAATTACACTCACTGACAAGAAAAGTTCAACATCTTGTGAAATTTTGAGATGACGTGGCCCAACTCACACATACAGTTCCTTAATGCATGTGCAGACTAGGAATAAGTTAATCATTTCATTTCAACATATAGCTGCCAAAGTGCCTGGCAGTCATCAGTGTCTGAGCATGTATTTGACAAAAATAAATAAATAAATAAATAAATAAATAAATAAATAAATAAATAAATAAATAAATAAATAAGATTTTGACAGTAGGAGTCCTACAAGGTTCAGTTTTGGGACCTACACTTTTTACATTTTTATTTTAATTCCAGTTACAAATACATGTCTGCAAATGACACAAATATGTATTTGTGTTGGGACTCAGTTGAAAAGTATCGTGGGAAATACAACACTTCTGGTGAAACTGCTAGTTCAACAATTGAATGAAAAACAATCGTCGGTAGTGTAAAAAAAAAATCAACAAAAACAAGGGTTGTAGTAACTAGTTACAATAATAATCATTGCCCTTTTTATTCTTTTATCTTGGTTTTAAAAATGTTCAATAGTCACTAATAATGGGTTCTAGCTCTGAGACGATGAACAAAGTAATTTAATTTTAGTGTCCGTTAAACCCCAGTCGAAGTTGCACCATATGCAACCATGTTTTCTGCATTGTTGTCTAACCAAACAGATTTTGACTAGAACAAACTCAGCTAGTGTGTTATTTTCATCTAGAGACAATGTTTCAAGTGATGCAACTGAACCTTTATGAACTGTGGCACTGTTCTGGGTTTTGAAAAGTTTTAAAGTTTGATGCTTGGGCATATAATGGAGCAGAAGAATAAAGCGGCTGTAAGCAAGGGTTCTGTTGCTGAATTGTAAAAAAAAAAAAAAAAGACAAAAAAACAAAACAAAATATTCCTTTGATAACAACAGCCATGACACAAAGGCTGCATTGCTGTTTTGGGTTGATGTCTGTGGGGAATAAATGTAGTATCTTTTTCCAGAGGAAATTTATCAGCAACCAACATGGTATCCTATATTGTAAGTGCTTGAGAAACAGAATTTGAGTTTCTTATATAACAAGTGGTGCTCCAGAAAACCATTGCAAGTCAAATTTAACTCTGACCTTAGCACCGTGTGATGGTAGGACACTGAAAAGTTCTTGATTAAGGCTTGACTTTCCTATGATTGACAGCTAACGGATGCAGGATATGTTCAGGAGGATTCACAACCACAACCTCCATCACCTTCTGTGAGTCTGCTGAAGAGTCTCCTCTGAACATCACTGTGCTATGTTAAAACTTCAGATTATTCAGTGGTGAATAAAAAGCTCCAGGAGAGACAGTTTGATTTATTGTTCTGCCATCCTTTCTGTAGCAGCTGTGCTAACAAAGATCCTCACACCCACAGCTGGAAGTTAAATATTCTAACAGAATCAATCTCAAGAAAACCTCTCTGTGGGTATGTGGATTAGACCAGACAATATATCCAACAATGTGTACATTTCCACTTGTACTACAGAGATTATATCTTGAATCCAATTTTCACTTTGCAAATCCAACCGCAACACTGCATACTTGTTTTATTTTATTGTTTTTCCATGTATAATATCATGTCTAAAATTTAAAAGCATGTGGATTCCCTCACATATCCATTGATTCCAACATCTGAACCCTGTGTCACCTGCATGACCCATTTTCTGTAGATATTTTATAACATTACAAGTGAGTGATATTCTTTTCTGAACATAGCTGAATTAACAGACTCAATGAAAATATATTTCACAGTTACCAATAAAATTAGATGTAAAATAAAGTCATCCTAGCGTTAAAATATCATAATAAACTATCTTTGAGGCTGTGCAAAAATTAAGTATTTCACAAAAGTGTTAAAGAAATGCACATTCTTTTTTTTTCTTATAATAACTGAACATAAAATTAAAATCCTTCAAATGGTGTTTTTACAAAGAATTCTGGGTGGCTGTACAACTAGGAGTAAATTCAGTCTGTAGAAATAAAACTGCCACATTTAATCAAACACGATTCTATTGTTTATAGTTAGTTCTTTGAATGTTTTAGGCATTTATTTAAATATTTTTTTATGGATCGTTTTGATACACCATCAGGATTTTGAGGTTTAGGATGAGAAAAGGACACTGAAGAGATATTTTAAAATCTATTTTAGATTCCCTGGACCCCAGTTCAATCATTTTAGCCTTTTCTTTTGGTTGCAGCTAAATGAAATGAGAGGCTTCAAAATGCTGCAGGGATGCAACAGAACAACAGCAACAGCTGCTTTATATCAAATCTGACTGGCTGACTTCACTTTGTTTCTGAGGAATCTTCCTTACTCACCAGAGTTGGTTATGGAGTGTCAAACAGGGTTTGTTGCCAACATTGCCTGTGAAGACCTACAAAAAGCTGGCTGATTAGAAATAATTTGATTGATGTAGATTTTTTCCATTGAGTTTAGAGAAAAATAAAACACTTTTTTCATAACAATTTTTGAATATAATTTAATAACATTAATAATATGTCACTGTAAAAAAATACAAGTAACTCTGCGAGGGGTATACAGCGAATAAGTTTTGTCTTAAATGTACATGGCATAAATTTCCATCGTCATTCCAATGGTATCCTTGGCGCCTGGCAAATGCAATCAGTTAAGCAAAGTCTGTTTCTTGTATAAAAACATGTTAAAGTCAGGATGTATTAATTTCCTCCTTTTCATTTCAGACATGATAAAGACAGAGGTGGCCATGTTTGAAGCAGAGCATAAGAGAGGAACAACCTGCTGTCAGTCATTCACTCTGGATGGCATTTATTTGGTCTCCACTAATAATGTAAATGACCTTTGTTTCATCAGGATATGTTCTTTAAATCCCAATCTATCTATGTTAAAAGGGAGAGGTTCATCTCTGTTAGAGAGACGAACCACTCTAACAGAGAGAGAAAGTGGCTCGATGCAATCTGTTAGTTTTCTTAAAGAGTTTTTACTTACTCGCATTTAATAATTCACTGAAACTGACTATAGTTCAATGGGCTGGTCTTAAGTAGACAGAAACAAATGAAGTGTGATCCATTTAGATTGCAACTGGAAAAAAAATGGAGAAGTTTAATGTGGTGGCTCAGTATGGAAGTTTTGTTATTTGACAGTAGGTATTAAAGTTTTATCATCTCTGTATAAGCATTGCAACTACCTGACAAATCTAGTAGTTGCAAAGTCCTGTTATTAATAAACTTGCATAATAACCTGTCTGCATTTAAAATCTTGATTTGTACCCCTTTTTTGACTCATCTGAATTGACACATACTGCAGTCCTTTAATATTTCACTGACATTTGTAAAAAATAAAGAGCATGGGGGATTCTAAGGGTCCTTGAGTTTAAAGAAATATCAAATTTTTTGTGTTCATGTGAGATCTAGCTTATTGCTGAGTCCACCAGAAACCTTAACGAAATCTGAACAGTGAGAATAAAAGAGTGCAGAATGACCCGAGGCAGTGAACTGGATCAGAGACAACACCAAACCCAACACCAGATGCTCATACTGTACATCCAGATCTCCAGTGCATCTCTAGAGATGGCTGATAAAATATGGATGTTAAACAGCTGCTTTAAAGTATTGAGAAACCTCTGAAATCAAGTTACACAGAGGTGTTTGATGTTATATCGACTGTTAGTCTTTGAGAAATGCTGGCAAGTTGCTTGAGAAGAGCCACACATAAGCACTTTAAAACAACTTTGAACAGCTAAATTGTTCTTCCTAACTGGGCCGCAGGAAATGTTCTGCTTTTAAAAGCTGCAAGAGGCACAGCCAAGATAAACAGTAGATATGTTAAATTCATGTCTTGTTTTACATTGAAAAAGAACAAACCAAAAAGTCATTAGGCACATCATAAAGGAAATTTGGTTTATTACAATTCTAAGTGAGGGCAGTTTGCATCCTTAGCCGTAAGACATTACTATGACACTGCTTCAGTACAGTTTCAGTTTTGTAAAGGTGAGTCTACAATGAGGAACCCTATAAAATGCACAAAACAAAACAATAGCTGGTATTTAGTGACAAGACACTTTTTGTAATGGTGATGTTTCTACTGTGATAGGTAAAAAGCCAAGTGGGATGGCAAGCATTATGATGTTAGAAAACATTACAGCATATAAACAACAAAAAACTAATCTTAAACCAAAACCTTCCCAGTTAGTTCATCAATAGTAACTATAGTGACCTCACAGCACACAGTCTGTTGAAACAATAAAACCAACTATTGTTTTGCAATTTTAAATTTTGATGCGTTTTTTTTTTGTTTTTTTTTATCCTCTAGTCTGCCAAGTCGATTCATTACAGCTGAACTATACTCGCTGTCAAAACCAGTCATGCACCAAATAAGCAAGAATCTGGAATAGAATTTGATTAAATTTGGTCCACATGCAGCCAGTGATGGGGTGGCTAAATGATTGAATCTTCAAGCAGATGGTAGATCTAGAAGTGGTCCCAGAGAGCATACAAAGCAGCAGTACAAACATAGGGATGGTGTTACAGGCAGGTACCAGAGCATCTGGCAGTCAGTCAATACACTAAGTGAATATCCAAAAAACACAGACGATACGTCACACCGAAGCACCCAGTCTCCGACACTGAGAGCTACCAACGCAAAAGCAGACAGAAGCATCAGTCACCAAAGGGAAGTGTGATGAGGAAGTAGGCCCCACATTTGGTAGGGAGTCCAAGATGATCCAGGAGCGGGAGCAGCCCGAAATCCAACCTGACAGACAGACAAGCGCACATAGAGACAAACGCATGTTCCATCCTCATGCAGACACAGACATTCAAGTCAATTTACTCAACATAACTTCTCCTCAGAGGAGCAACCCACAATGAGACCCAGAAGATGGTTCCCTTTATTCTGGGGAGATGAAGAGCCTCAAACCACACAAACAGCCCCTCATCAGACAGCAGGTGGTGCCACTTCACCTCTCCACCCATAGCCAGAACCCTAACTGTCTACATATTTTCTGGTATCCCATAGAACATATGGTAAAGGGCACAAGCACTTGAGAGGAGATTATTAGGTGTTCCCACCACACCTCATGGGAAGTTATACAATAAAATTAGGATCCAGGCCACCAAAAAGCCACAGAGTTGAAAAAACGTCCTCTCACCTCAGTGATGCACGTACACCCCAAAGACCTGCAAGAGTGCTGGTGTGATGGAGCAGACAGAATCAGGTGGTCAAGGATGGGGAGGCAAAGACTTGGGGGGGGATGCCCTCTCTGGAAGCCAGCTGCCAGGCTGACCTCAGTAGGCAACCACATTACCCAAAATCCATTGGGGAGGGAGCTCCCGATACATCTGCCCCAGGGCAAATGGTAAAATAAGATCCATCCTTCCCACTCTCAAGCACCTTTTATCCACTTTGTCCCCAACTTATCTCTTCATGAGATTTATGACCTTCATAAATCTCATAATTATAAGGAGACATGTATAACATACATCTTCAATCATCACAGATTCACTACAGACACATACAAATAAATGCATATTCAGGTTTAATGACGGTTTCATTTAATATACAACTATACTACTGAAACAGAATCCAAAAACATGATCATTTTATCCATTTGTAATCCAAATCATAGTTGATCACTCCTTTAAGAGAGAACAGACAAGGTTAATTACATTCATTCTGAGTTTGGGCCTTGCATCACTCAATCAGAGAGCCAATACTTTTATGTTTTAATGATGTATTTTCCAATTACTTTTTTCATGGTAATATGGAATGATCTAAATATAACAATAAGTCCAAATTGAACCTTGCCGAGAGGCTACTTAAATTAATATTTAACTGATGTTAGTCGAGTGTTCATCAGTGACTGTACTGACTGTGATTTGATAAATTGCTTTAAAGAAAAGCATTATTTCACAAAGTGACATTGCGACCCAACATCGTTTGAATATGTAGTGAAAAGCTGCTGGTTTACTTCATGTGATAAAACATATGTAACAGAATCTGGATCTGCATGATTGAATTAACCACAGTATAAAAGTATAACCACTAGATTGTTGTTTTCTCAAGGTCAAGGGAGAAATTGCAGTACATCATAAGCATAACAGTTGTGAAGCTGTGCCTATGTCCTGTTTAAGTTATCAAAGACAAGTGCACTGAAAATAAGAAAAAATAAATAAATAATTTTTTGTTTTCATTATCATTGTGAAATGTTAATAAAAAATAGGATTAATCAGCATTTCTCAATTATAAAGAATAATTTAATCACTTCCCACCACGTGAACTAATAGGTTTAATTTATTGCCAAGCATATAAGCAATATCCCCCAATTGAGATGACAATCCTGAGGCAAGTTTACAGAAAGTGACTCCACCTGCAAATGCACACACCCAGATATACATCGTTTTTTTTTTTTTTTCCTTCCTTACTACAAATTATATATTACAGCCAGAAAAAAAAACCAATGAAGGATCCAGCAGACTAACAGCTAGACTTGTTTATGTGCTTCATTGTTAGTTCGGCTTGTTTCTCTGAATATATGCAAATTCAGTTCATGAATATTTACTAATGTACGCAAGACAGATTCTGGAGCCGTCTGACCCCCCCCATCACCACCACCACCAGCAGATGCATGCTTCACTTAAACAGGTCAGTGTCATTTCTTCGGAGTGTTTGCTGTGTACACTGCAAATGTTTTTATGTGCCTGCATGACCCTCTCTGAGTTATTTCACTCGCTCCACCGCAGACCAGCCCACACAATGCATCAATTTAGTTATTTCTGTCGCAGCAGCCTTTAATATTAACAACGGTGGGGGGAAAGCATGTAAAAACAAAAGCTGCATTATACCAGAGGAAATACATAACATTAAATATTTAGTGTTGTTTTATTTGACAAAAACACCAAAAGAAAAGAAACATGCTGCATAAATGCACACTAAGGCTTTTTTCTTTTTTTTTCTGTCTCGAGATTCCACCGGGTTCCCCTTCGAGGCAGTCTTCTGCTGCGTCCCCTTTTCAGCTTGCAGCACATGGCCTGACTGTGATAAAGGGATGTGGAGTGCAAAAGAAAAGCTTTTAAAGTTGTATTTGGCGTCCCAGCGCTTCCCAGTCAGCAGGCAGCAGCCTTCTTATAAGATTAGACTTTTTTTAGGCAGCAAGTCAGTCGACTCGCATCCCCCCTCCGTCTCTCACTGTCTCCACTGGGGGTGGGTTCGGCTGCTGTGACCCCGCAGGGTTTCAGAGCACCGGTTCCTTGTGAAGCCTAGCCAGCGTGGTCTCAACAGAGGTGGAGAGGCAGCTGAAGAAGGGGGTCAGAAGGAACATCAGCAATTTCAACATTTCCTAAAGGTGATTCTGCTGATGGGGTTTCCAAAGTTTCAGACATGAGCAACGTGGAAGCAGCAATAACACTATTTAGAGGAACAATGACTCACATAACTGACTGCAAAAAGCTAAGTTCACAATCATTCATTAGACAATGGGTGAGAAAGACCAGATGGCAACACACAAATACCCATATACACTTACATGTTCGGCCATCTATTCTGTTCATTATTCACAATATTTTACAATCAAATTTATACATCTAGTACAGGGATATTCAGCTCCAGTCCTTGAGGGCTGGTGTCCTGCAACTTTAAAAAAAAAAAATAAAAAATCTGTCTCTGGTTCCACACAACTGAGTAATGAGGTCATTAGCAGGACTCTGGAAAAGTTGACTGCCTACTCAAGAAGTAATTCAGCCATTTAACTTGGATCTGTTAAACCAGGGATGCATCTAAAAGCTGCTGGAAACCCAACAATACACCCAGATACAACTTCAGGACATTGAGGACCAAAGTTGAATATATCTGGTCTAGTTAGTTTCTTTGACTCTGGTGCTGCTCATTTCACCCCTTTGTCATTTCTTACTTTTGACAACTTTTCAGACTTTGAAATGGATTCATCCAGAAAAAAAAAAAGAATGTTACCACTTTAACAACACACCAGTTGTTTGTTGTCCTGGATTCAATCACCGAAACTTCACCTTCACCAAGATCACCCTTTGCTCTTAACTTCATCAGTCTGCCCCGTCCAGCACACTCTTTTCATGAACCAAACAAGTCTCATGAATCATCCACTCCGTTTCCAGTCAGAATTCTCCAGAACCATCCAATTTAGCATCTATCATACAGATCCCTCCTTCCTCTCATCACCAGACATTCACTTTTGAACCATGCTGCCTGAAACCTCTTTGTTCTGCACATTTTTTTCTTCGTTTTGACTAAACCTTTTTACCTTTCAATCCGTTTTCTGTATGTTGATAAGCAAATTAGCAAATAGCACGATGGCAACATGCTTAAGTGATCCACACAATCACCCTCGTTTTTTTTTTTTGGGGGGGGTGGGTAAAATCTTTGGATCTAAAGTCCTCCATAGAGCATCTTTCAATTTTTAAATCTAGAACCATCTAACCATACACAGAGGATGATAACAACCGTACCACTGCAGTGTATTTGACTTCACCATCTTAGGATTCGAGGGTCACTGAATCTTTGGTAGGATGCATGCATGATTTTTTTTTTTTTACTTCCACGCAAAGGACTTTTCAAAGTCTCCCCAAAGGAATGGAAAGAAGAGAGATTGTACAAAAAATATTTATATGTCTGGAAGGGAAGTGGAAAAGATGAAAACCACAAAGAAACTCCATGGATGTGGTGAAGGTGGCAGAGTGTTGACAAATAGCTCACCCTGGTGTGAGAAGCAGAAAAAGATGATTTATTCCACTGAAGTCCACTCCTCGAAGAAATAAGAAGCACAAGTTCTTTGAGAACAGAATTTAATGTAGATTCTGCAGTTTTGATGATACTGACTGGACAATGCATTTGATGCAAATATTTTAAATAAGCAGCAAACAAAAAAAAAATGTTCTTTTCTAGTCTAAAAAGGTTTCTAAACTCAGCATCTCAGAAGAAATATTGCATCTAATGGTGCTGCTAAAAAGAACTGGGAAATCATCAAGTCCATTAAGCCTTCTCTCGGGACTGAGTACATACACAATAAGCTTGTACACTCTGACACAAAGTTATTGAAGAAGCTCGGATGACCTAATAATCACCTTTGGTTCACTTTGTTAAATAAATATAAAGGACAGCCTTCTTAGTGCTGTCCTCTAACAGCAAATAAAACCATTTAGACGATTATTTACCACTGGTGTAAGTAATCTTTTCAAATGGAAAATTGTGCTAAAGCTCTTTAGGTCGTCCATTAGCACCACATCGAGAGGAAAAGGGCAAGAATTATGGCCTCTAACTGTGTACATGGCAAAATGTCCTGAAAGCAGTCACTTGTGTGGATTTGAATACTAAAGCTTTTACTACAGAGGCAGGACGACAACCCCCAGTGAACTTAAATTCATCATAATTTACTTTCTACTTCTTCTGAAAACTAATGATCCCTCCTTGCGGGGAAAAAAAAAACAAAAAAAAAAAACCATGAAAATAAAGGCAAAAAAGTTTTATTTTGAGATGTGAATCGAGTCTTTCAGTAGGCTTAATGTGACCTAGATGTAAAACACAAAGCTCAGCATTACCAGGACCTGAGAGTTGCTGTCATTAAAACCTCATTAGCTCCATGCTGCCTGATGTTGTCTGTGTTCGGTTCATGGCAGCCGCTCACCCTCGCTATACCGTTTCTCTCCAACCTTTCCAATTGGCCAGCCTTGCTTTGAAGCCTCCCCAATTATACCCGTTGTCCTGCCCCCTGTAGGTTAATTATGTCATTATCAACTTGTTAGTGAGGTTGTTTGATGAAATATGATTGCAATCAAACTACATGACCAAAGGCAATATTAAAATGAGGCCCAAAGCTCAGAGAGACCTGATCAGGCTCATCTTCGCTGTCGGCTTCATCATTCACGTCACGAGGTGAATGTTCATTGTCATACTGGCAGGCAAGAACACAAATAAAATGCTCTGACTGCTCAGATAGACACAGGTTGGGCCTAGAGGGGACCACTCATTCATCCCAAAATGTTATTTCTATGCAAATGAATGGGCAGGAATTAGAAACAGGGAAAAGAAGATAGCTCCGAATCCCACCAGTTGCCATGGGGACCGAGATCTTATCATCAGAGTCAAGTGGGGCATGAAGACGATGAGCTGAGAGCCAAGAGGGCAGAAGGGAAGAAAGAAAAAACTGAAGACTTATAAAACATGCTGTGAATTTTGAAGATTGTTTTTTTTTTTTTTTTTTTTTTTTTTTTTTTCCATAGCTGTGGTGCTTTTGTTCAAATGTTGTTATGTGCATCTGTCAAAAGAAAGAAAACCTTCTATTTAAAGGAAAAGAAAACAATGTCATTCAGAGAGTTTGTTAGCTGTCTGAGCAAGTTTCAGAGATGCAAACTCAACAAAAATTATGCTTGGTGGCCATAGGAGGTCATTTAATAGTCAAAGATATTCAGACTTCCTAACTCCTCTTCTTATAAAATAGACAAACTAAAGTGTCTACAAAATCTTTTCCAGCAGATTACTGCTTTGTGCAGAGCACAATTAAATCAGTTTTCTGCAAACAGACTCACTCCTGAACTGTAGATTTCTCCAGGTCTTCCTGACTTCTCGTGGATATTTTACTGCTCCAGTAAAAGTTCTAGATCAAGACCTTATCAAATCAAAAGGACCACATCATCTGCAAAAAGCAAAGGCGTAATCCTAAGGTGATCCCCGCATCACCTTGGCTCCACCTACAAATTCTGTCCATACAACTCATGGACAAAATTGGTGACAAAGGGAAATCTTGGTGAAGTCCAAGTCTCCAATTGATATTTTCTTTTGCTTTTCGTGTGCGTGCGTGTGTGTGTAAAACTGCGATCTAGTTTGCTACCACAGATATTTTTCTATATTTACAATCGTTATTATACTGGATAGTATTGCTATCTTTATTTTTTGCACAATACATGAGGCTTTACAGATGTCTCTTTTAGTTATACTGGTTCCATTGCTGGCTTTATGCTGCTAAAAAATGTTTACCCCTCAAGAACTGATTAACTATCTACCTATCCCTAATCAAAAACAGCCCTAAAGGAGCCAGTATTAGAGTTGTACAATCTGAAACTTAGAATAGAGTACCAATTCCTGCCATTGGAGAAGACTGTGTAAATAATTAGCATGTAGAATACATCTGAAAGAAAACCTTTTGTTGAATGAAAACATTACACAGGAAGACAGCGAGCTAAATTATTATGTTCAAAGGAGATGGCATTCTATTTTGGCGAAAAAATAAATTAATAAATAATAATGAGCAGTTCTCAGAAACGTACTGAGGGGCCGTTTAGGACAAAATCTATCTTTTGTTTCTCACACACTACGAAAGACTCACACACACTCAAAAAATACTCAAATTGCGCAGACAGATTACTAAAATGTCACACACGCCCACACATTTTCTCCCACATGCATACACAAAATCCTAAAATTGCACTTACACACACTACTAAAATATCACACATGCAAACCATTTTTTTGTCTTAGTCACAAGACTAAGATTCCACATATAAACTAATAAAACAGACTCATTATTTTGTATGTGAGACTCAGTTTTGTATGTGTGAGGGAATTTGGAGATCAGACCGCGCATGCGTTATACCACAGTGAAGTTAGCTTCAAGTTAGATATTGGAGCTCCACAGTGTTTACCTCAAGGTTAATCCGATTTATGAACGCTAATTTCGGCCAGCCATTCTCTACCGCTCCCTCCTCAGGCGTTTGGAGGTTAACCTAGGGTTTATTCCGGTTTTAAGGCCGCTCACTCTGGTTCTAACACTGGCTATAACGCTGGTTCCTAAGGACGCTTACTCTGGATCTATAACACCGGCTATAAGGACGCTTACTCCGGTTCTAACGCCGGAGTAGAGCCCTAAGTGAACCGACGAGCCCTTGAAAAGGGAGCAGTAGAGAATGGCTGGCCGAAATTAGCGTTCATAAATTAGATTAATGCCGCTTGCACCGTGGACCTCCAATATCTAACTTGAAGCTAACTTCACTGTGGTATTACGCATGTGCAATCTGATCTCCAAATTATGCCCTGCCTCTTCCGTGACACCCCTCTCACATACAAAACTGAGTCTCTCACATAGTGAGTCTATATTTTATTAGTTTATATGTGCAATCTTAGTCTTGTGACTAAGACAAAAATAAATTGTGTGTGATATTTTAGTAGTGTATGTGCACAATTGTAGTATTTTGTGCATGCGTGATAAATACTGTATGCGTGTGCGCAATTTTAGTATTTTGTGTGTGCATGTGTGAGATGTTAGTGCAAATGTGTGGTTTCCAAACATTTTCTGCGCCCCCCCCCCCTATGGATTACAAATGGCTGTCCGGTTGAAACGACGCGTGTGAGGGGGGGATGGTGGGGGGGCATCGACTTTTTTGGGGGCAAAATGAATGTACGTAGCTGAAAATAGACACTAACATCGGTAGCCTACAAGGTACTTGTTAAGCTTAAGGTTCTGTATTAATATTAGCTAGTGTTAAGGAAGAATATTTCTAAAGTAGTTAACTTTG
>NW_006799974.1:740012-743245 GCF_000485575.1 Poecilia formosa
GGCCATTCTAAGGTAAAAACCCATCGCATACAGTGTTCATGTGTTATTTGGGGGTTTTTTCCATCCAGACGGCTTCCCGCGCATTCAACCAACTAGCATAAACAACTCATTGATAAACCTGAACTCCTCCCCTTGCGTGGAAAACTCAACTTTAAGTTGAAAAGGTCGATCCATTTTTAGGAATATTCACCTATTTGTAGTTCAGAACAATGCTCTCACACAGATTTCCATCCCGTTTGATTCCCAGGTGATTGTGAGCTGCTCCAGTGCACTGATGGTGATTGCATGAGTGCAAAAGTAAGATTACCAAAATTGAGCTTCCCAAACAAATTGACCTCCTCTAAATGATTGTAGATGGAAATCTGTTCAATAAATCAACTCAACATGGTGGAGTTTTTTATTCTCATTGTGTTAACTGGCATCCATTGCAGGGTTTTCAGTGTCAAACAGGGCTTTAGATGAGTGGACAGACTAAGACACTTTTAAAAATGTCATGACAATATAAATAAAAAGGTAAACAAGCAATGAAAAGGAAAAAAAAAAAAAGAGAAACCGGAAAAGGCCTTCATGTGGGTCCACCACCTGAGGCAGAAAAGTGGAAAGAGGATTACAGGAAAGGCTGGGAATATTGTAAGAAAGTCTGTAAAGTTATAAAATTTACACAAAGATTGTCAGATCAACAGTATGTCAAGTTGTTTTTTCAAAGAAACATTGCACAATTTTCCATGAGATTATCAGTGAATTTCTGTGAAGACGTCACAACGTGACAGGATTTCCAAATGGAACAGAACTAGGAATCACATATACTCAGAAGTTAAAGTAAGTTTGCATACAACTATTCTATTTCATGAAAAAAACTAAAAACAATATTTCACCTAATCTTTTTTTAAATGTATGTTTGGATTCACATGAGCACTAAACAGTAAGTATGTTAAACCAATGTGAAAAAATGTGACAGTGTGGTGTTTTTGGGAATCGCCTTATTGGACGTTCTGCTGGAGTTCTCCAGAAGTTGAACACAAGATCTGCCCGCAAATGTGAACTTTCAACGTTCCTAGACGGACATGTGTTTGTGTCAGCTCTAAATATCGCAATTCGATCTGCTTTACATTCATCTTTGTGCAACATTTCATAAGACACCTCAGAGGAAATGCTTCCCTTCTCACCTCTTCACCCCATCATCATCATGGTGACATCAGCACATTTGCCAAATATCTCTGTGAACCCATTGGAACGCAGCTATTAAAATCATGAAACATTAACAATGCTGAGAGCAATCACATCTCTATAGCCAGAGGGCTTTGTTCATTCATTATGCATCTGTTGCTCCCCGCCTACCCACCGCACGTCCGGCTTTCAAACTGCAGAGCAGGTTAGTGCCTGACTGCTACCGACTGAGATCTTGCCACTATTAAGAGAATTAAATCGGGCTAAGAGGGCTTTTCAGGGAGAACATAAATTCTCCATTATCTCCCCTTCTTGGTGGCCCCCTCCATCCCTCTTCTCCAGCAGCGGCACAAGCTGATTTTTACTGCCACTCTCTCATTTCGCCTCCGAACTTGTCTGCTGGAGACTCTTAAAACCCCATCGGATAACAATAATATGTGTTGAGTGAGTGCTTCAGCCTCTTTTCTTCATTTCCTCCTTTAATGTTTTGTTTGTGACACACAATGTAAAAAAGCCTTTAGGTGGGAATTTTGCTGCAGAGTTCGGTGTTGCGAGATCTGCAGGAAGAAAGACACTGATGGATTATAGCCATTTTATTTCCTTTCTAAAAGAAAACAAAGAAAACTGTTGAGCAACTTTTTCCTCTTAAACGTAACTGTTGCACTGGTGTCCACAGATTACGCACATGGAATATTTTCTCATCATTAAGCATGTCAGTAATTAAGTGGTGCATTTTGCACTAGTCATGTAAACATAGAAGATTCTATGAAAACACTTCGGTTTCTTCCCGATTTATCTAAACATTTGGATGACATATCTTAATTTTCACAGCTGTTAAAATGTTATTGTAAAATATACTTTATAAATAAAGCATCATTTCTGGTTAAGAAATTAACACACAGTAAAAATTTTGTAAAATTACTACAGAAAGTGAGGCTCACTCAGTGAGCCTCACCAGGGCAACAACAGTAAAAGAAGTTAGTCTAATTTATTTTTAAGTCTACTACACATGGAAAAACTCCTTCAATTATTTGAAACCCTTTACTTAGGCTCAAAGCAAGTAACATTATTGGAAATAACATTTGCATACATGAAATATTGAACCATATGAAACATTTATGATTAATGTAATCCACTTATTTCATCTGCTCCATGATAAGATCTTTATCAACCAAGTCATTTAACTGACTGCTATACATAGGTGAGATAATAGCTTTTTATTGGACTTTCATCATCATTAATTCATCGCATCCGTTTATCCAGACATCCCTCCAAAGGCTGTAAATGCCTTAGGGTCTGGAGGGCAGCAGGGTACCTAACCCACTACAAAGCAAAGGGACGGAGTGCATCCAGGATTACCAACTCTGAAAACAAAAGACACGAATAAAACCGTGCCACCACTTAGGTTCACCTGAGAAGTTCTATAGGGAGACGTAAGAAACTACAAGAAGAAACAACTGAGGCTAAAGACATGATGCTTCAATCCATGCACTGTTCCACGCCGTCATCGTTTGTGCACAAAATCCCACTTGAAATCTACTGCTGGGAACATTCGGTCAGTCTAAGTCTACGTCTCGAAGAGCTTTCCGGTTTAAACAAAGACTCTTGTGAGTTCCACCATTATCCACCGTTTCAAACAAGCAATTATACAGTTTTAAATGTCATTATTCATATAAAACAGCAAAGTAGGATACTCTATTAGTCTACTGTTTGTGATTCTTTTTAAATGTCTTCCACAACATGGCATAAAAAGTTCAGCTTTCACTTTGAGATTACTCACCACCTTGTCCCGTTCCCAATATACCTTGTGGCAAGTCATGAAAAATGGATGCAGTAATAAAGAGCTGCTGTAGCACTTGACCCTTTCAAGCATTACAATAATCAAACTGACATTTGACTGCTATAATAAGGCACTCTGTTTGCATTATTAAGATCTGCAGTGTATATTTGGTGCATTATGGGTGTTTGATGTCTTTTCCTGGTCTCCATGCACATTTTTCTTTAAAAAAAAAAGTCAAGGAGCATGAGTAAACCATTAGTCCTATTGTTCCATTTCATTTTTCTAT
>NW_006799974.1:743426-773537 GCF_000485575.1 Poecilia formosa
TGTTGCTTTGACATTGGAACAACTTGATTGTAGCTGGCTAATGATTTCACCACCTCACCATCTCTTTACCTCCTAAAACATTTTATGCACCATTAAACAGGTGTCTCCAAATATACAGAGCTCCAGTTGATTATGTTTAAGTAATTAGGCAGCACTTATTACAGTCCTTTGAGTTCCTTACAATATCTATGTTGTGTACAGTAATATGGTGACTACAATAATTTTGAGATATATTGAGAAGTCCTATATAGAGTGTCAACTGTAGAATGATATAAAACTGTTCATTTTTAAATGTTTGTAAACTGGTTCCTAATCATAAAATCTGTCTCGAAACAAGCCTCCACAATCACACCTCTGATGACATTAGGACTAAGAACAACTGAACAGAGGAGGTTTAAGTATTCCCAATTATATATTTCTTTTATTTTAATTTTTTTAACCTATTTGGTCATTTTAAATAAACAGTCTCCTTCAGAGATATGCGTTTGTTTACAGCTATTGTAAAAGACATAGGCAAAATTTCACCCAATTCTCTTAAATCCTGCAGGAATTTGAGAGAACTTAAACAACAATGAAATGCAGTAGCAGCATATTCTTCAGACAGATATTGTTCTATAAGAACACCTTTACCTGAATACGAAGGACTTCTACAATCTGGAAGTGACGTCCGTTTTGGTACAGCAAATGACATTTGCAGTTTTCTCAGAAAACTGTCTTACAAACTTTGTCATCCAAGCTCTCATTTTACCAAACTATGGTGCTCACATTAGCTCCCTCAGGCATTTCTCTTCATTTAGTATGAACACATCTTTTGCATCAAGAACATATACCACATCATGTGAATATCATGTGCATGTATTCTGTTCTTTTCTGCGAATCTGTAAAAAACAAAAAAGCCAAACAAGGTGATGCTCTTGAGGCTCCAGATCTGCTGACACAGAAGGTAGCAAGAAGTCTTCCTTGTCAACGCTCAACGGCTCTGCAGGGAGGTTTTGTCTCTTTCCTTTTCCAGGAGCTGATAATTGATTCATTACCTCTTTTACCTCCTCCCTCCCCAGTCTGACACCATCACCCCTCCTTCATCCTCTCTCCTCCTGCAGGCCTTACGACTTCTAATATGATATGAGCATAGATGAAGCAACCAAAGCTGCTGCTGTAGATGGAGCCAGAGTCAGGCTGTTTAAGGCGATTATCTTGGGAGTGATTCCCCATTTTTCCCCGTCTCCTCTCTCTCCCCATCTCTATCTCTCCTCCTCCTCCCTCCAGCTTTGGGCACTTTCTTGTAACCTGGTTCTTCAGCCAGCAGAGCGGGGCAGGCAGGCAGTCAGCGGGAGAAGGCAGGAGGTTACAGGAAACATGGAGAAGTACAATGCTGATGATTAAGGATCAGCTGATTAGGCACTTGCTGTGTAATCTTAAATAAAAAGGGGATATGAAATCACTTGCTTTACAGCCGTGGAAGTGATTTTCCTCACAATGGGGGCTACCTTCCGTTAATCAGCTTTGTGCCACAGAAAAGCCAGTGAATATATTTGGCCTTTTGTACCGCGGTGATAATGTGAGAGGAGCACAGAAGCCCATCCTCCTTGCTCCCCCCCTACATGTAGCTATAACAGCTACTGTTATAGCTACATGTTCATTTCAGGAGTTTGATGAAGCTGGAGAAAAGTCAAGTTCTGACAACTCTCTCTTTGGCAAAACACCTTATTTAACATCACTCCTGTATTTACTTACACTGAAATAACAGCAAAGAGGAAGAGGATATATCACCTCCCCATAGTCAGACAGAATGCCAGTGTGTTTGCAGGAAGTGTAAACCTGTGCAGAACCAAACATTTTCATCGGTTTCATCAAAACTTGAGTGTTAGAGCCAACATTTCTCTACACAGGTCATGGTCAAAACGAAGCCAAACTCATTTCTAATATGCCTAGAAAATGAGATAATGGAAATATGTCTTTGAATTAATACATGACTTGATGTCAGAAAAGCAGAAGATGACAGATGAAAGGAGGACAGACTTGCACTTAACCATGACGGTGCGAGAGGAGCTGAGAGTTAAGTCACTGCCTCACTAACCTTGAAGTCATCGTCTGAGGTGACTGGGCATCTAGTCGGGATGCATCTCCGATGTATTCCAGAAATTATATTTTCGACATGTCATCCCAAATAAAAGTTCTAAAAGAAGATTACTTCCTTTACTCTTTCTCAGGTTGTTGTTCGATAAACTTTGCAATCCGTGATCAAGAACCAGATATGGAAGGCATCCATTTGCTTCACTCGATATGTCAAACTACACATACATATCACATTTCATTGTATGCTGTTAAGACAAAATAAAAATAAAAAATCTATTTCTCAGAAAATGTGTAACATAAAAGCAAAACAGTTGTTTAATGTCCAAGTTGTGTTTCTGCAGTTCAGAACCAACAGGAACTTCTGACATGAGGGGCAGACGATGAGGTCAGCACTTCCTGCTCCTGTGTGCAAACTATATATACAAAGAGTTTCCTGTAAAATGAAGCACACAAGCAAAACCTGCACTAAGTTAAACCGATATCAGCAGTTAAAACAACTTTATTTGAAACAGAAAACTCAAAGGATAACCCCACAAACTTGGCAATTATTGTGAAAAAGTTGGGTTCAAACTGTCAAACAGTAAAAACAGGTTTTGTCTCAGGAGAAATCGACACATTAGGGCTGTTTTGGCCTGCAGCATTAGCAGCACCGATGAGGAAATTACAATATCTGTAGTATACTTTATATTCTTCTATAGTTTAAGTGATTTTGCAGGCAGCTGGCGTGTTCTAGTTTCTGTGTTCAGTAAAGTTCCTAGATGCTTGGATTAAGTATCGGCGCTGTGCTAGTGCAGGAACACGTCTTTCTGCTCGCTCATTAGGACTTTGGCACACAAGAAGCCCTTGGGCCTCTGGGTAATGAAGGACCCCACAGACTTGTGGGTAATTGGGCAGCAAGAGTGGAGTGCAGGTGAACGCTGGCCTGTCTGGGTGTTCTGGTTGGCCAATCAGCTGGCGCCTTTGCTTTAGCCAAGTGAACAGCGGGTGGGAAGGAGCCTCGAGGGACCAAAAAGTATGCGGGAATGCTGCAGGAAAGTTTTTGAAAGCACTGATGCTGAACTTCTGTGAATAAGAAAAAAAAGGTGTCTAAACCAGGAATGTTTACAGCTTTTTTGAAGCCAAGTGCTCTTGTTTTGCAGTACCACAATGACTCGAAGCAAGAAAGTCATACAGATGGTTTTCTCTTTTTTTTTGGTAAGATCGAAAGTGTTGCTTCTGACTCGCTTCTGCTACTTCAGCTGCTGCTTTGGTTGGGGGCCGGGATTTGTTGCTGTGGAAAGGGTCGCTTGGCTAACGCTGCAGTTTGTTTGGCCTCCAGGGAACAGGCCTGGGTGAAACCAACCAAGAGCACTCCGAGACTGAATACTCAATTAAGCTAGACATGTCTAAAGAACTTGGAGCAGAGACCCCAACTGCTGACAAACTGGCCTCCCTGATGGTGACAGCTTAATCATATTTCAGCAGAAGCTCTCCGACATGCACTGGTTCAGTGGTCGATTCAGAGGAGGAGAGAGTGAGAGATGGCTGTGGTGTGCTGGGAGTTTGTTGCGATTTGTCAACCGGCTGCCGGTATTTGGAGCTCGCTCTAATGACCACGCGAGCCCCGTGACAGTGGCACCCCGTTTGAGCCGAGGGCCCAAATTCATCACTCTCCTCTTTGTGGATCATTGGCTCGCTGCCTCTGCCCAGGACAACTCCCCCGCCACCAGCACTGTCGCTGAAAGCAGCAAATAAACGTGACAGCAGGTTTACGAAAGGCCGGGTCACCTGGGAGGAGAGCTGACGGTTATGGACAACGTGAAGCTTCAGGAGCAGTTTGTCTCCTTACAACACACAAAGGAGAGCTAAAGTGATTGTTTGATGTCCCAGTCAGCTCCCAACAATAAAGTAGCAGCGATCTGATGGACTTTCTACCCACAGTGAATATATATATATATATATATATATATATATATATATATATATATATATATATATATATATATATATATACACACACACAAACTGAACTTAATTTTCAGCTTGCTGTTTAATTCTGGCTGAACTAAAGTGAAGTCTCAAAGTGTGTGTTCATAAAACAATTTTCTTTGAGACCCAAATTGTGCATTTTGAGCATTCTTGAATGTGTTAATTCTAGTCCAGTCTACAAAGCTGTTAAGGGTTAAGGTAACTGATTGGTGTCCTGGGACGGGACTTTTGCTTTTTTGCTTTTCATTATATATGTTCACATTTGAAATGCAAAGACTTGCCAAAAAAATAAAAAAATAAAAAAAAAACAGCCAGAAAAGTCTCTAGCTGTACAAAAGTGTGTAAGAGTGCACTGGAAGGGTTTAGGGATTTTGTTGCTGCCAATCACATGCAAGATTTCACAGCAATTACTCATGTAATGTCTGGTTCACCTAATGTCCACACTACCACACAGACACATGCATAAAACACATTAACAGGCAGCAGTATGTCTCTAAGTTCAAAGACACTCAAAACATTCATAATTCATGATTAAAATGTCTTGTGTTTGGTGGTGCATGTCACTAAAGGAACATTTCTGCACGGACATTTTGGACATATTTGCTTACGTACTCGTAGTTACATCCTACTATAAATAACGATGGAAGAGATGCATGGCTTTAACCTGCTCGGGAACCAGAATTTACCTGTTTCTGTTCAAAGATTTTTGAGAGAGGGTTTTAAAAATATTTGTGAGGTTATGTGAAGATGCTATGACATAATTAGCATTTCAACCATTTATTCGTTGTAAAAATCCTGTGGTTGTTATTTTAGAGAAGACCCCGCTATTCTGCTTCCCATTACCAATAATGTTTCATGTGAAATCTAGAAGGGTGATGAGCAAGTTATATGCAGCTAAATGAAAGCACCAAGCAAGAACAATGAGAGAAAACAGGAACCCTAACAGATTATTTTTTCTTTCTGTCCTTGCCTTCTTTTTTTGGTAACTCCTGCAGTGTTATTTCAGGAGTTTTGGTGTCTCCCACATTGGCGGCATAGAGGAGCTAATTGGCACAGAGACGGAGAATGAGCCATGTTGAAATGCTACTGCAGCCTCAGCATGTGCATCTCTTCCTGTCTCTGCATCACACGCTAAGAGGACAAAAATCACTTAAACTTAGACCACAAAAGATTGACAGGTATAATGAAACACACAAAGCAAAACCTTTATCTGTGGCTCATCAGCAGAGTAAACTATTTTTCCTTCTTTAGTCAAATTTAAGTGGTTAAAATAATTAATTTACTGCTACAGATTTTCACTAAATTGCTTATCAAAAAACTTCAACTAAGCAAAGCCAGAACTTAAATTTAGATTAATCGGTACACAAATAATTAAATAATTGCACAGCGACACATAGCACTGTTGCCTTGCAGCAAGGAGGCTCTGGCTTCCTCCCTCAGTTCAAAAAACAAGACTGTTGGGTTAACTGGTCTCTCTAAACACTCCTTAGAAGTGAGTGCGTGTGTGTGTGCGTGCGCGTGTGTGTGCGCATGGTTGTTAGTCCCGTCTGTCTCTGTGCCGACCTGTCCAGGGTGTCCCCGTCTCTTGCCCGTTCACCACTGGAGATGGGCACCAGCCCCCCTGCAAGGATACGCGTCCTAGATTATGATGGTTGGACAAATAATCAATGCATCCAATTCCTATACTAACTTGATACTTGCAGGGCTGCAGCGAGGGCTGAATCTAGTGTTCAGTGAATGAGAGGTAGGACACAGTCAGTGAGCGTTACCAATCCATCAGAGTGCTTACACAAATTAAAAGAATGCTGTACTCAACATTGAAATGTGGGTTTAAATTAGAAATGTACAGCAGTTCTGTTGTCATTTGGAAGTGTTACTGATCAATACAGTTTAGCCAGATTTATATTAAGCTCTAAAATCACTATTTCCCTATTTTTCAAAAGACATACTTGTTGGTGGCTGTAGTAAGACAAAATGTGGAAAAAGTTAAATATATATATATATATATATATTTTTTGGAAAGGTAAAGTGTAAAATATCAAAGCTGAAATAAAAACCTTTTGATGCTTTAAAAATCCTGTGTTGGAACAACTATGTTGTACATTTGCTTGGTTTTGTAATCCTTTACAGGCAGTATTATCCTGAGATTTCATTTAAACTTGCAGAGGCAGGATTACCAGCTTCCCAGTCTGTTGGGAACCTCATCATCTTAAAATGAAATGAAGCATTGTGGGAGAGCAGATCTATAACTCCTGAGAAGTTAACCACAAGAGGAATAAAAAAAAAAAAGAGATGGAGCGGCTAACAAAGCTGTGGAACGTGGACAATGAGGAGCTTGGTGCACATCCAGATATGCATGAGGTTTAAATCAATATTTATTGCATATAAGGTACAATTTTCCCCACCATGAATGATTAAACCTCCCAAAGTCGGCTGCATTCTGGCCTTATTACTGCGCTCTCATCCAAACAGATGAATAAGGAATTACACAAGCTGCTGTTTGGAAGTGAATGCAGATCTGCACCTGAGTGGATGTTTACAAACTACCAGGTTATCCTTATCGTCATATCACATTTCCCATCATGGCTCGACTCTGAATATTTCATGTTTCTGCAAAGGATGCTGGGAATAAGAGAGGAGTGTATTTGTAAAGTGATTACTTCTATCTGGATGTTTGTATGGCAAACAATTTACTACTAGATTTATATCTTAAATTATAGCGCACAAACGCCAAAACATGCTGATGTCTTCTTTCATTTTAAAGATCACACATTAGCATATATGTCCTTTGGTTTTGAATTTCCATCTCTGTGGAAGCAGTTAAGGTAATGACGGATGGATTTGCTTCTGTCTGGCTGCAGGTTTGTTAACTTTAATCAGTCCTGTAGATCTTTTTAAAATAATTCTTTTTTTGGAACGACATGACTCCAGAATGTAAACAAGAACAATAAGGTATAAGAAAATCACAAATACACTATGCATGCAAATAGTGCATCAAACCTGAGCCCGATGGAGGCAGGTTATTTTGTCTGCACTTGGGTCTCGTCACCTTAAAGCACATCTGAAAAGTCTGCAAAGGGAACCATCCATGAGACTTTCTGATCAGATGAGCAACTCATCCTTGTTGACTCCAACTTATCTGGAAGAGCAGCGGCTCTCTGACGACGGAGCTCCTCAGAGTTGAATCCAGCTGCCATAGAGAAGAGAACTCCTTTTAGCAACTCGTATCTGGAATCTTTCTGTTTTGGTCATGATCCTTATCTCGTGACTACGTGGGTCAGAACATAGATTGACCAACATATCGCAAGTGTTCGTTTGTAGCTCTGTTCTTTCCTCACCGTAAGCATCAAAATACATAAATGCTGATAAGGCACCAAGCTGTCTATCCATGTATTACTCCATCCTACCTTTGCCTGTGAACAAAACACCAAGATACTTGACGTTCTCCACCTGCTCCTGACCCGAAAAGGAAGAGGCCAGATTTTGTCGATAGTCACTGTTAAAAGGAACTTAGACATATTGTGTAAATTGAACTGATACAGTTACAATTTATGGGGCAATTCTTTTTATTTTCTTAGCTTCAGATAATACTGCAACACATGCACCACTCTTCCTTTGAACTCTGAATCTAGTTTCAGTGATACTGTAATTTGTCTAAGAGCTTTTTGTCTAAGAGCCCCCCATTTTGAAAATGACAAATTGTAAAATGATGGGGTGTTTTAATGATGGTAGATTAAAATAGTGAAAGAGACAACAGACTGTATTTAAAGTCTCATTCTTGTACTGAAATAGTGTTTGAGAGAGTTAAGTGAAGTGACAGGCAGAGGCAGCCGTTTCTGAGTCAGACCACACGAATGTATAAAAAAAAAAAAAAAAAAAAAAAAAAAAGCTGATGGTGTGCTTAATTCCCCTATGGGGAAAAAGAAAAATCCCCTAATGATGCAATCAACCAGGAGCCTACCTCCCGCCAATCACCTGTCAAATTATGAAAAGCACTGTTTGTGGTTTTAATCTTGCTGAATGCCATTCAACAATTTTCTATGCAGAGCATTAGAGTGCAAGATGAATTAATCAGAGGGGAAAGAAATCAATCGAGCCCTGACATTTCGAAGCTCACAGCATGACTCCTTAAACACACACACACGCACACACACACACACACACAGGCTGCCAGGTCTCGTTCATTCTTGCTGATTTGATTACAATTCTTTAGACAAGAGACGTAGAACTTTAAAGAATTTGCAGAACTGAAGTGGTCACTGAAGGTCCGAGTGTCCATCAATAATAGATCAACATCTGACAAGTTATGATGGACAACTGGAACACTTCAAGCCCTCAGCAGAAGAGGAACTCTTATTTTACTCATTAGCGTAATCAGAGAGGTTGTGATAAACCTCCGGAGCTGATAACTGACGATGGACTACTAAAACAATCTGGAGCTGAATTGTCTTAAGACACAGTATGTAGAACCTTTGACAATCCTGATATGAAAGAAAACAGATGGTGGTAATGTACTACAATGGTGCTTAACCCAGGCCTTATTTATCTTTTCCTGAACAATTTAAAAAATAAATCATACAATCAAGTTTGAAAATGTATGCACCAATCAGAAATGATTGTTACCGAATAACATAGCCCTCCGTTATCTCATTTACAGTTTTACAGTTCATTGTTCTCTATGCAGTTTGATTTAACCTCAACTACAATGCAACTAAACTTTGTAAACCAAAAAGATTCAAAGCAACAGATCAAAGTGTATCTGAGTCTGTTAAGCATATTGTTACCCAGAAAATATTGACAGTTCTGCTCTGATTTCAATTTTTTAATGAATTGACAGTTTTTGTTTTTGTTAACCAGAGGGCAAACCTTCACCAATTGTCTGAGCAACACCGAACTGTCCTGATTAATTCAAAAACATGGGATGGGTAGCAAGTTAGAGGTCTGAGACCAAAAGAAATGCCAGTAATGATAGTGTTATTGACTTAAGTCCAGAGTGCCTATAGAAAAAAACATTCTGAATTGTTCAATAGGTCAACAGAAATGAGATTAAATGCTACTTTTATGGAGATAAGCATGCACTCTTGGTAAAGACGAACTCAAGTTTTATGTATTAGCTAATAAAAAATCCATTAGGTTTTGAAAGTACATAAGATTATCTGATGAACCATAAAACATGTTATATTACTTTTTGTCAAGATCCACCTAACAGCAAACATTAAAATACAGAGGCAGCAAATCCATAACTAACATCAGTACAACCAAACTAATAGGAGTTTAATTGTAATTGTGGTCAAGCCAAGCTGGAACTGCCTTCCGTTTTAACAACATGAAAATGTGGTTGAGAAGTGAAAGCTGGAAGAAAAAAAAAACATCTTCATAAAGATACCTATTCAATTAAATTTGTTTAAAAGGTAGTAAAGATTGATGAAGCTGGCTAACAAACCTTTACATCTATGAATACGCTTTATTTCAACAGGATCTATGGACTAAAAGTTACATACAGATAAGGATTAGTTTATTCTTAGTAGTGTTGAAAAAAAGAAGTTTACGATTATCTGGTGTCTGGATACACTACATCCAGAGCAAAAGCAGCCAGTTTATCACAAATAAAAATAATGTCATTGATCGATTCAGCTGACCGACAAAAAGGAAAAACTCTTTGAATTTACTTCACTGAAACACTCAAGTGTGTGCCAGCAGAATATCATGGTGTCAGAAACAAGCATAGCATAATGATGGGCTTCATGCATAATCTAATGAAGTCTGATTATCAGAATCTGATGAAGTCTATCGTCTCAGAACTGGACATTCCAGCAAATGTCACCTCAAGATCAGATTGTGGTGTGCACACAAACATGACACAGAAATCAGGATCTTCAACTCAGACTCTACCAGAATTGGTAGAGAAAACTCTTAAATACAACGGTTTGAGACAACAAAACATTTAAAATATATAATGATTAAGTATGAATTCTTTGGATAGGGTCACTCTGCACATTTTCAAATGAGGTTCTGACCGATGGGTCATTCAAATAATATTCATTCATTCAAATAACCATTCTGTGTCTCAGCAAAAAGTGTGGTTAATCTGATCAAGAATATGCGTTTAAATAAACTTAGTACGCTTTTGTGGAAGTGATGATCACAAGTAGATCTGCTCCAAGAATCATTTTTAACACTTCTTTATGTATTCACGTCTCTTCTTTGAAGATTCAGCTCAGAGCTGTTTGATTTGTGGTTTCCTGGTTTGGGTTTGCGCTGAGGGCGTCTCTGATGGATGTGTGTACATGTGTGCAGCAGCATATGAGTTTGGAATCATGATGGATGACAGGGTGAAGAGCATAGGGCATGAGCCAGTGTACACCAGAACTCTGCACATCTCCATCCATCTCCTGTTAATGCACCGGCTGTAGCACTGAGGTTCTGGGACAGATTGTTGACGTCCCATTGAATCATGGGTGATTTATCATGTCGTGTTTGAGCTCTGCGTGTATGCCATGCACAACTCCATCTCACTTTCCAAACTTGTTTGTTTTGCTCCTCTGTTTTGTTTCAGTGTGTTTCTCCTTCTTTTTTTTCCCCTTTCAACCCATTGTTCCTTGGTTTTGATTCCTGGTATTTTTTTTTTCATTTTTCCTCCCTTGCTTCGGTGTTCTTCCCTTCCCCCATTCACATTATGTTATGCGATTATGTCTCTTAAGGCCTCTCTCCGTATGCCATCTCATGCGTCCCTTTGTTCTCTCAAAATGTCAGCAGTCAAGTCCCAAGTGTTGCTTCCGCTTAAGAGCTGTACCCACCAAAGCAGTTCAAATGCTATGAAATGCCCATATTTAACATGCAACCCTCTTTATTCAGGAGCAGATTAGATTGTAATTTGTTGATTTTATCTAAAGAAATTATTCTTCACATTTTAGGTTGACAAGTTTTGGCCTATCCAGAATCACAGTTAAAATAAAATCTTATGATGAAGACCAACAATGTTTAGAGGCAAGGATAAAATCCAAGTTCAAATCTATGTTTTCATGGGTAAATCAAGGCAAAGTGGTAATAACGCCCGTGTTTGGACATAACTCTAAATGTTCATCTTCCACTTTGAAGACTTGTTCAGCAAACCTCAGTGCAAGGGCAGTAGTAAAGGTTTGGGGCTAACTTGTACATCTGACCTCTGACATACTAGACTTGAGGTTGACTACAAGATAGGGTGGTGAATATATTAAAAATAATTGGGAAGACGTCACCATGTCCACACAATTTGAATTTTACTGTGCAAGTCAAGATGGAATTGTCTTGAGTGTTGCATCCTGTACAACCGGATAAAGTGTGGATTCTCCCTGTGCGTTCCTGCACAGAAAGTAATGGTAAGATGATGAATACACTGCTACTGCATATAGAACTTGCTAAATAAGTTTTGTTTGGTTGGTTATGTCTTGTGTACTAGTTTCTTTTAATTACTGTTCCCTAGAAAGCACAAAGTAGAGAACTGTTAAGATGGTGAGAAAGAAAGAAGTTTTTTTTTTTTTTTTGGTGATTGAGGGAGATGTTTTATGGGAAATATTCTAAAAAAGAAGGATCCTTCATAACATGTGATGCAAGAACAGGCAACGGTGCATGAAGTGAACTTTTTTTTTTTTTTTAAGAAACAAAAACATGAAGAAGAGAAGAAAGTTTTGGGCATTTAGAATCTTAAAGTAAAATAAGATTTTTGGATTTAAGGAGGACTTTTTTTTTTTGCTATCCCCAATTTGAACAACTAGATGTTAGTAACCGTCGCCTACTGCTCCTTTAAATTGAAACATCTTTAAATCTGTTTCACAGAGAAGATCTAGGATTACATTGAAATCAGTAACATCGTAGTTTTCACGCATGCAGATTTTACACAGGTCAAATCGCAGTAATTTTTCATGCTGCAATCCAGCTAAAAACTGGGGCATTTTCCTACTAACTCAGTCGTGATGACCTGACAATGTGGGGAAATGCATATCTCATCAAATAACATTTCTTCATCTAAAACCATCATTTTCTCCACAGGCACTTTAACAAACTTATTTTCTGGCGCTACTCAAAGCCTGATCCTGGACTGAAAATATTTCAACCTGTTTCACAACAACTTGTTATAGCCCCGTTGAGAAAACATGAATAACATCGCCTCACAAGAACAGAGAAAATGAAAGTCTTAATCCAATCAACTTTAGAAAAAAAAAATGCATGAAGATGGACAAAGGAGCTTAAATTTGTTTTCTTTCAACCAATTTCATCATGACACTGGAAACCAACAGAGGTTTGCCTTTGTATTTCAGTGAGTCTATTTACTGGTAGAATAGGGCACAAAAATGCTATGGGATGCTTTTGCCCTGAAAAAATCATAACAGAAAAAAAAACAAAAAAACAAACTGGAGGTTTTTGAAAAACGGTACACTATTTAAAATCACGACCTTTAGGACAGTTTATTTTAAATAAAGGATAAAGTTTCTGAACAATACATCTCATTTCTAAACTTCAGTTCTCCCTCGTGCTAATACACATATTTGCCTAATGCTTACCATGTAGCATATTTTCCAAGCCTCAATAGTAAGCTTGCCAAACAAAACTAATAATTCCGCAGGATAAAAGATGGCTTCCTTGGATCTAAACTGCACTTGTTGGTTTAAGTTGCAGCACAAACATTCTGAAGGATGTACATGTTCACAGCAGCAATGTAGCCACAGCCAGCCAAAGTGTAGCAATTAGGGCTAATCAAATGGCATTCTCCTTTAAACAAATCATGAAAAGGTCAGCAGGCCAGGGGATGTAATTGATCAGATGGGAGTTTCAACTCGGCGTGAAGGTTAGCTGATGCTGACATTTGTTAGGATCATTTTCAGCCCTGGATTAAAGTTGTAGAGTGACATTTTACAGTTGTCTGACTTATTTCACTCCAACGCGGTCTGAAAAAAAACAGGATGTATGCTTGGTTGGGCTTTTGTCACAGTTTTTTTTAAACACTGTGTTAGACATCGAAGGTGTTACTTGCTTTTGACATGGGAATTTTCACGTGAACCAACATAAAAACTTGCAAGAACTATTTTTTTCGGTAAAACTGAAGTCTAAATAAAACTGTTTCTATTGAACGAAAGAGGCAAATATTAGTTTGGGATTTCAGGGTTGTGACCAGTCAAGCCATCTTTAGTGCTGACAGAGATGATAGGTTAATTGAGTATGACAACACATGCATATTCTTAGAACCTTTTATAATTCTTCATGTTGCACATCCTGTGGTGTTCATTGCTAGACCAACACAAAATGCAGCAGAAGTGCTAAGTGAAAGATAAATAGTTCTAATCTTTTTTTTTTTTTTTTTAGAAATTAAGGTCTGAAAAGGAGTTGAAGCTTCACAGCCTCCTGTACTATGGTACTGTTGAATCAAATGCAATACGCTAACTTCAAAAAGTCATGTAATGAATAATTTATTCTCAATATAAATGTAGGTGCTACATGAAGGGCATCAGAGGTTTGTTAGAGAACATTATTGAATAAACACAAGGATGAAAAATAAAAATCCCACCAGGTAGGCCATTGCTAAATTATGGAGATGTTTAAAGCAAGGTTAGATTGTAAAACAATGCGCCACGTTTTAAATATGTCATGGACTGGTGGTAAAGTAAATAAGAGAAGAGTAAGACACCAAAGCAAACCTGCCATCATATGACTGCCACCTAAACCACTGGTCTTACACTCAGATCCCTGCAAGGAATGTGATTGTTAAAAACATAGCCATGTGTCTCTGCTTTAAAATAACCAATTTGGTCATTGATAGTACACAGTGCATCTGGAAGACCTTTTTTTTTTTCTGGTGTTGGACCAAGGACACAAGTAAACTTTGCAGGACCTTGGACGTTGAGGAGAGCCCCCCTGTCCTCAAGGCAACTGGAGCATAAATCAAAACAGCAGCCAGCGGCCTCATGGGAACTCTGCAGGGATCCACAGCTTGGGTGGGAGAATCTGTCGCCAGGATTTCTATATTTTGCAAATCTGACTTATGAAACAGGGGAAGGAAGAAACTCATTGTTGAAAGAAAGGAGTCAGTCTGTAGACACAGCAAACAAAAAAGTGGAAAAAAGTAAAAACAAAGATGAGATTTGTTTCCAGATAAAACAAAAAAAAAACATTTCATATGATGTGAAGATTGTCACTTTACATTGCCCTGAGCTCTGCTAGAACAATGAGGGAACATTTACTTTATTTTCTATTTCAGCCTTTAGAAACCACCCAGCATCAGAGATCGGCACACCCTGTACATTTTCCATCCAGCCCACCAACACCGGCAAAGTAGGGGTGTTATTACTTGATGAACTGCTTGTGTCTGTCTCTTAAGGGAAAGTGGTGGGGAATACAGTGGGTGGTGGATTGATGGGGGAGGAGGCAAGGGGATGGAGAGGTTCTCCTCATCCAGAAATAATCCAATTCCACGGGAGGATGAACCAAACTTCCACCCTGCTGCTCTCAACTTCACCACCATGACAACAGCTTTAGAGCGAGAGGTTGCTGGGGAACGACCTCTGAGATTGACGTGTGCGTGTGTGTGCAAGAGTGTGTGTCGATGAAAGCAGAAAACTCCCTACTGCATAGATTTATCTAACATACCCATTTAAAAATGACATGATTTGTTTTTGTTGGGTTTTTTTTTCCCTTTTACTAGTACTACTTCTCTTGTAGACATGAAGTTCAGAAAGAAAATTGATTTATCTATAGTAAAAGGCCAACAAAACGGGTATAAATTAATATTTTTCTGCACAAAATCATCTTTTCAGATGTGAGAGGTTATCAGTCTTATTAAAGCTTTTATCTATTGTGGTCTCCTTTTAGCAGCACCTGGAATTAGGGAATAATTGCTCAAATCTGGAATATTCCTTTTCCCCATCATACTAATTTGTTCTTGTGTGAAGTGCAAAATACAGTGTGATAGGTGAAAATGGAAGCTTTGATATTTTCTCTTTAGGATGTCACAGACTCTGCATCCTGCCAAATAAGCGTTAATGTCTTGAGTGAATATCGAGTGTCACGAGAAACAAAATCTTCACTTCTGACTCCAGTTATTCAGACAGTCAGGTAACTCTGAATGAGTGATAACAAGCTTCAACATTATTGAACAGACAAAAATAATTTAATAAATTGAAATTTCCGACTTCACAAAAACTTCTCCTTGAGGCAATTGTAAAAAAAAAAAAAAAACCTGTTTCATTCAATTGCTTGAGCAGGACAAAAAAAAAAAAAAGCTTTACTTCAAGATATTGTTAAAATTTTAAAACACATGTAATCCGTTTCTGTTTCATGTTTAACAGAGGTGCTGTTCTGTGCTCCATTTCTCTGACTCAGCTGTGTGAGTTCCAGCAGCAGATCCAGAGGCCATCACTGTCCTACAGACCTGTTTACCATCCCACTGTCCCCGGGACAACACCAGCCACCTCCTCCGCTCTCTGCGCCTGTCATTGCCGGAGGGAGTCTGTGTCATCCATCCATCACCCTTGACGGCGGGCCCGCAGGCAACCATTTGTCTCGCTCACTATCAGCTTTTTTTAGGGGAACCTGCTAATTAGCTGCAGTAGCAATGTTTGTTGGGCTTCTTTTAACTTCCTAACCTCCGCTTCACCACCTTGGAAAAACTGCTAAGGTGACACAAGAGGAAGTCAGGGTAAGTTTGGCTTTTGAAACACCTGCGTTAAAAAAAAAAAAAAAAAAAAACCCTAAAAAACCTAGTTTAACAGTCTGCTGTAACACATCAACTCTAGATGGCTCTTTGTGTTAGACTGTACGAGACAGACTTGTACTTTAGTTGTTTTTTTTTTTTTGTTTGTTTCTTTTTTTGTGGAAGCATTTGTATTATAAAGAGGGCAAGATGCCAGATGTTTACAGTGTTTTGTAAAAGCATTTATATTAATTTAAATTCTTATAAGGTGCTTATGATGTTACATTTTGTGTGTCACTACAATCATATTTTATTGGCAGTTTATCTAATGCACTTAAACACAAAGCAGTGCATAATTTGAAAGTGAAAGGAAAGTTATTTTAGTGAAAGAGTGGAATACATTTGCAGTCAATCCTCTTGAGTCAATACTTTGATGAGCCAACTTCTGCTGCAATTACAGCTGCATATCTTTAGGTGTGTCTGTACCAGCTTTCCACATATAGTCACATTCAATCCAAAGCTCTTTTGTCCACCTAAAATATTTTAGCCTTTAAAACTTGATTTTTTTTAATGCTTTTATAGATCTGCACAAATCGAGAGGACTGCATTGTTCCCTGATCTTGCAATAATAGTGCATTATGTTTTGTTATGATTTGTAAAATAGGTATTTACACAAGGTAATTTGTAAATGCATATGTTGTATTGTCACAACATAACACAACATTGTGTAAATTAAGACTTTATGGACCTGCATCCAATTACGCATTTAGTAAGCAAGGAGGATCTGAAAAACTAAAGGCAGTCTTGGACTTATTGTCCAAGACTGCCTTTATGTATCTTTATAGATACTGTTATTTTATTTCCCTCCTACTTGTGGGACACTAAATTGATTAAATAAATAAATAAATAAATAAAAATATATTTATATGCATTAAAAAAATGGGTCTACACCTAAAATCTATATTTTTTGGGTTAAGTTGGGTTCAGTGTCTTATGAAATGTTACATAGTGAATGTTATTTAAAATTGTTTGAATAAAGACATGGTTTTCTTTTAGAGGCATGCTTCTGCGTTTACAAAGATCTCAACAATGTGACTCAATTGACAGTAAAGTAACATTTACTGACCGACGTTTCCCCGGTTTAAAATGGATAAGCATTTTCCACATGTCCTTAGAGATGAAAGAAATTGCAGAAGAATATATATTTTTTTACATTTTCTCCTTGCAGATGTCCTCTGCAGCTCTTCATTCTTTGTTTGTTCCATTTAGGATGATTACATTTTCACTTAATCACAACAGCACACAGTGTGTCCTGGGAACACTGCATATTGAATCAGTTCTCTCAATTTATTAAATCTATGTGCATGAACTTCCTATACTTTCCTTCAGTGTAACAAAAAAAATCATAGAGATTTATTAACAGGTGTCACCTTTTTCAGAACTCACAGGCTGTTTCAAACTCATCAACAATGCACAAATACATCATTGAAATATTTTCAATTTAAGTATGAATTTATCAGTTGGAATTGTATTACTTACATCACAATCCACACTTAATGGCGGCCCTCGTAAAGGTATGTAATGATCTAAGCCTGAAGTATGGTAAAAGTAAGCTAAAATGAACGTTTTTAATGCAGCAATAAATATTACTTACTCTTTAAATTATCTGGGCTGTTTGGAAACTTTTGATTTTATTTCTCATGACTTTCTGTTTTCCCCTGGGTAAAATATAAAGTGTTTATTTGAAATATCGCGATATTTCAAATAAACATGGAGAAGAGTCTGGCAGAAAACTAAAGATGGTTTGTCAATTGGTCTTTCAGCAGGACATGTTTTAAAACCAAATTAGGCCAAATTAACAGACAACGTATCCCAGACTCTAAATCTATCTTCCTCAATAAATAACTAATTCTCTAGACCTAAAATCCAACAGAATATGTGGAGTGGACAGAGACGAGAGCAATAGACAGGACTCAGAACTTTTAAACAGATTGTTCAAAGAGGAAAATAGTTTATATTTGTTCTCAGTCAATGAAAAGCTGTTTCGACATGGAGCACTTTCAGATTTTGTATTTAAAAAAAGTGCAAAAACAATTCTTGCTGTCCAATTTGTGTAGAACCGAGCTGTTGATGTTTGTTTTGTTGTTATTCCCTTTACAACAACCTGTAAATTATTTTTTACTCTTAAAGTATGAAAACAATCCATAGGTCCATATTAAAGACTTATTTACACGTAGATTCATATAAACATCTTTATGTATATATGTGTGCATTGGGCATTTGTATGCAAACACAGTATGTTTATTCAGACATTCCCTTAGGGCTTTTAAGCATACTAAGCTAGTTTATTTTTTCCCCTGTAATCAAATATGTATGATGTATTTAAAGACTGTAGGAAAAACAAACAACTGAGCGAGATTTGCCAGAGTCGTTATTTCTCCAAGCAGCACCAAAAACGTCCACAGTTAAAGTCATGGAATCGGAATTATTAGCAGTAAAATGTGGTTAAACTTCCCAACAGTGTTCCTCGGGGGAGGGGGGGGGATGCTGATTATGTTTGTGTAAATTTGACGTCGTGGTACTGACTTATTCATCCCATAACAACTAGTTGGTGTCAGTAAATTATCATGATATTGTTCACTAATTATGCAGCTAGTTAAAACATAATGTGGGGATAAATTAAAAAAAAATACACAAAAGAAAAAAACAAAATGAACTTTTTAGATAATTTCCAAATAACTGTGTAATATAATTCCGCTTATAATCAAGCAAAAGGCTGAGTTGTTTTTTTTTTTATGTTTTTACTTATTCCAAAGGGTGAATTTTCCATGATAAAGGCATAGTTTTTTTTTTTTTTTTTTTTTTTTTTTTTGCTTCATCGTGTGAGTGGGTGGTGCAGCCAGAGCAGACAGGGTATAATATAAAAATTATACTTCTTTGTACTAAAACATCCTTGATTCAACATTGCCTCACATAGATAAAGCATAACTATGAATAAAGATGTAAATTACAGTTCCAAAGGAATTGAAATCAAATGCCAGCAATATAGACAGTCATGGATAGAAAAAAAAAATATATATATATATATATATATATTTGAATTAAACAAGTAACAAAACATTACGATTTATGGTTAGTGCCTTTCATTGATCCACAGACGACAATGTTGCAAATAGCTGGTTGTTTCCCCGATTAGAAATAAAATGGCATAAATGTTAAAATGATCACATGACTTGGGCGTGTTTTGATGTTTAGTTTGCCTCAAGATGGATCAATGACCCTCTCCCTGTGCTGGAGACTCGCATCTGCTCTCTGTCACCCTGATGCCATCATGAAAAGAAATAAGCTGATACAGATATAACCGTTTGCTGCTTTGCATTTTCTTAAACACTCAGGATCATGCGAGAACTCTGGGAGCTGATGAGATCAACACCATGGTGTCTCTCAGACATACTGAACGCTTTTGGTGTTTACGACACACCAGCAGCTGACAAAACACGACATACGGATCAATTGGCTTGAAACTAAAACTTACTGTAGAAGAGAGCTTTTGAAACTCATCTCAAAGATCCCCAGCATGACTCAGTGCGCTCTCTGTGAAATGCTACGTGTGAGGAAAGGTTATTGCTTTTAATAAGTTGAAACAAAGATGAATTCTATATGTAAATTTGTTTTCAATTAACAGACCTGTTGAGCTGGTTTTCTTTGCGATGACACAACTCTTCCTAAATAGCCACAGTATCTCCACGGTGCTCATGTTCTTGGCGTTTGATTTGCAAGTCCTGTAAATGTCCTGCTTTTGCTTATCAGTAAAAACATTCATAACCTCTTCTTTCGTGTGATGCACCTCTCTCTTTAAAAGAGACCTTTTTGCAAGGACTAAAGGAAATGTTTATTCAAGTTTGACAAACCTGCTCCTTCACTGCTCTGTCTGATATCAAAGTCTTCATCCTCAAAAGGATAAGCCTGTATTGGCAACTCAGATTATCCAACAACACGGAAAGAATTGATTTCCCAAACAACAATGTCACTGATTTTAAAATTTTGAAGTGCAGCAGACAAAAGCCTTAAGAAATCATTGCTTTAAAGCTGAAAGCCCCTAAATGGTGTGATGGGTTTGAGCGGTGGTGTGCTCTGGTCTAGAGCTCTGATCAAGGCATCAATAAACAATAAGGGCTGGATGTTGAGAGAGGCTGGAGGAGCTCTTCATTAGTTGTCACAGCAGCAGCTTCCACTTCCCCCTTTTATCTCAGATGAGTCACTCTCTATCTCTGGGTGTTTCAATCCAAAGGGTCGGCCCATGTCCTCCCCTGCCCCCCCGCCTTTTCCTCCTCTTCCCCCCCCTTTCATGTTTTAAATCCACACTCTTGTTCTCTGTGTGTCACCTCCAGTCATTCACTGGCTTTTTTCAACTAGCTCTCCCTCTCCATTAGACCTCCTCCCCCCTCCTCTTCCTCTCCTGGCTCGGCATAAAATCAAAAAAAGGGTGGGGGAATTAAATCCAAATGGGTTTCACATATTATCCCAGGCACACGGTAGCTGAGTGGAGATGACCTGCTGGAGCCAATTAAAAGGCAGAGAGTGGTTTCTCTTGATGTGCACCATCACTGATGTGCCATATTACCTCAAGGCTGTGTGATATTGGCTGTTTGATGAGACAAGTGAGCTGATCCAACTCGTCTTTGTCTTGTTGGAGGTAAAATGTGATCAGTGAATATGGCCAAAGTTGGTTTATTTAGTTCCCCACCCCCTGAATTGAAAGTATTAATATTCACTCAGAAATACATCTGATTGTCTAAACCCCAGACATGTTTTGCTGCTCATGAATATCAATTGTCGCTCTCAAAAGTCAGAAGGAAGGCATCATTGCTGCAGCATTCATTTTACCTTTAAAAGTTGCTGACATTGCTTATTTTAGGGTCTATTTACAGCAAATAAACTACCAACTATTTAATGTGCTGGCAAAAGGCTTGTTCTAACGGAGTTGAACGGCCTGAATTTTAAAACCATCAAGTATTAACATAGCTTTGGGTACAAGGTTAAGAAAATATATTTTAACCAAAGCATTGCATACTCCTAGAAAAATAAAAATAAAAATTTCATGCCCATGAAATGGTAATACATACAGTATTGTTCTGTACGTTCAGGATCACCTAAAGACAGAAGAAAACTCATCTTTTTGCAAAAATGTATCCTCCAAAATCATCCAGTTTGCATGATTTTAGAGGATACTGAGCAAAACTAAGTCTAAAACAATTCAACACAGCAGTTCCACAAATAAATTCTACCTTTTTTAATGTAACCAGATAACACCAACATTGCACAGAGAAGATCTGTGCAATGTAGCAAAAGTTTAATGTATGAAAATGTTAAATTAATTTACTTTTTCACTGTGAATTAAAAAAAAAAAAAAAAAAGTCAGCCGAAGCATCTAATATGTTCCCAGGTTTGGATGCTTCATCAGACGAGGCAATAAACCATCACTTTACTTTTTAAAAATCTGCGTCCTGGGGTTTTCACATCAAATATAAAAAAAAACATGCAGAAAAAATAGATCAAAGCTCCTTTGCAGTCCTTCTCCCAAATGTATAATTAATACACCTTCAGCGTTTTTTAATCATTGTCCTCATCCGTTATTAAAACCATAACCATAAAAATTGTGGTCATTATTATTATTATTATTATAGTCTCCACGTCAGAATAGCCTTAACATTCACGGCCGGCTGAACATGCCACTGCTGTTGCCAATAAAGCAGCAAGACATCAGGACGATATCTGTGAAGACACGGACATCTGGCTCGGTTTCAGAGCCGGTCCTCCGCAGCAGAGCTGGGAATGCGAAATGTCCCATGACAATACATCAGTGGAATATCCTCGGCAACCATATGCTGCCTTTAAAAGATGCCTCTTTTCTCCGCTTTGCATCACGATGGGGACGACTAAAGAGGGCTGGCAGGGTACTTGAAGCACTCATTAACGGAGGCGCGTCCAACATGTTTAGAAAGAACCTGCATGTCCACACCGGGACCTTAAATTACAACTGCACGCCACTTTGTTCCCTCCTCCCCTCCTTCCTCCTTCTTGCCTCATCCTCTCTTCAAATTACTCACTGCCAGCTCCCTTGTCGTTTTTCTACTTTTTTTTTGACAATTTGAAGACATGCGTTTCAGCTGTTAACTTCCTGCTACTTTATGACGTTTAGGGAAAAAAAAAACTAAAAAAAAAACATAAGAGTCTATCCTCATTAGTGTCTGGATGGATGCCAGCGATAAATGAGAGGAAGGCAGTATAATAGCAGTCAGGGTAAGGCAGTCAGATGGCACCGTCCGCCTTGTGGTGGATGGGGAGAGAGAAGTGGCGTTCCAGTAACGCTCGTTCCTTCGGGGGTTTCCCAGCACGCCTGCTGATGTAAAAGTTTGATTGCACTTTAGAGATGTTGTAGAATGACTTTGGGGACGATCCGTTTGGCGCTGACAGATGTTGTCAAGTTGAGTGATGCCCCTTCAGGATGACAGTTGTGCGCAGTGATGTGACTCAGCTGAGCTGTTTGCAGCAAGGCCCAAAGTTAGAGGTGTAAGCTGGTTCATCCAGAGCAAAATGACTATCCACACTGTCAAAAAGAAAAGTGATTTTGGACAAATTCTGATACGTCTTTTGGCCCTTTGAGATCCAGTATATACTGAATAGTTTCTAAAAAACTTTTTTTTAATGATCCTACTGAAAGTTAATGAGCGACCATAGCCTTTAAAACTAAATTAATAGTAAATTGTTTATTATTTTACACTTGATATATAATATTTTCAACAATTAATTCTAAACCCTTTTGCTCATAGGTAAAAACTGGTGAATATGGAGCAAAGAAATTATTATTATTTCCTTCCACACTAAAACTAAACAGGTAATTTCTGAGTAGAGCTATAAAGGAGCCATGGCGAATAGATCCCGATCAAACACACCGAGTTTGTTGATGCCCAGCAGAGGAGTGAGTGTGAAACTCTTATTTTGTGGAAAAAATAAGGGTGTAAGATAATGAAGGTTGATTTTATCTGATGAAGCCTTTTGTCTCTCATGGTCAGATAAAGTTCAGTACACCTTGTGTTCTTTAAATTTCACGGATGGCTTCAACGCCACGGCACCAGTGCAAAACTCTAGAAGAAATAATATGTTTTAAATAGACAAAGAGGACGATTTGCATAAGGTTTGAATCTATTTAAGTCAGGCACAAAACTAACAATATGCATTTTAGAAAAAGAAGGGGATCTTTAGCCGTTTCAGGACAGAGGCGGGGATTCGAGTCTCATTAGTTGGACTCAAGCCAGACTCAAGTCATTATTATGAATTTAGACTTGGCTTGAAAAAAATGTTTACTCTGACTTGACTTGGACTTTGGCACTAATGATTTCAGAAATGTAAACTGGACTTGGACCTTTTAAAAAAAACTTGACATCAATCAATGGCACCCATTCTGTATTAAACTACAGACCGTCTCCATCTGTCGACACTCTGTACACAGCCAATCAAATTACACAGATTTTAAGAACGGACAAAAACAACACCACAAAAAAAAATAATTAAATTAAAAATGCAAGACACCATGTGGTGGGGGGACGGGGGGGTTGCAAAATGTTTTTCACAATCATATGGATACGACCCTTGATGTCTAAGTAGGACCAAAAGGGACAAAACTCTACACTGATTTAATCATCTACCAAAAAATTAAATTTATTCTTAATGGATCAACAGATTGCAAATATGGAGTTGTCAGTATGAGGCACTGTTATATTGAAGTTGAAAAAAGTGGAAGCTCCTGCAATAGAGGAACAATTTTAGAATGACTTTTATGCTTTGCAAGTTTAGTTACATATATTTCATAATGTTTTGTGATGGATGCAGATTGAATTCTTTAGTTATTTCAATTATTTACATTTAACATACAATCGCAACATTGCTACAAAAAAAAACAACAAAAAAAACTTCAAAGCGCTTACAATTCCACGTTTTGAATTTGGGACTTGACTTGAGACTTGACTCCGACTTGAGGATAAAGAATTTGGACTTACAAAACAATGACTTGGTCCCACCTCTGCTGTAACGACGAAACCATGAATTCTGTTTGCAAGAAAACTCTTGGCGAATGCCAGCTGATAAAGCTGGGTACATCAGTTTGCCAGGAGGTTGAAGGTTTGGGAGTATGTGGATTAAAATCCAGTTTTAAATCTGATTGAGATGCTGAGGCATGGCATTATAAAGGCAATTTATTCTCAGACACCTCCATTCTCAGAGGCAACCCTCACTGCTTCATGTGTCTGAATTAATGGAAAGCAAAGAAGAATACAGCAAAATCAATCTACAGTGATGTAAAAGAGTCTTTACAAGATATTATAAACAATGGATGGGTAGCTGTTGCTGCCAGGATCAGCAAAACCATCTAGTATGTTTGAAGGTCAAGTAGTTTTAAGATATTCTTTCCCCTTCATGAATGATATCATTACAACATTTTAAATTATACAAAAAAAAAAAAAAAAAAAAAAAAAACAGCACAGCAGAAGTTGCACTGAACAATTTTACTTTTGTTCTACTCCTATAGACAACATATACAGCTTTCCAATCCAATGCTCTCTAAACAAGATATATAAATAGATCTTCACCAAACAAGAAGCAGGTAAAACGATGCTAGTCGTTCTCTGTGTTGAGTGCTGATCTTTTGACCCCGACTCGATGTTATCAAAGACTATGAACACCAGATGACTTTTTTTTGTGGCTTTATTCATACAAACCGAGCAGCTCCATCAAAATTACAACATAATTGACTCAAATAAGTGGTGGCAGGGATTTAATGGAAACCAAACAGAACTCACCTTATCGTTTTAATGCTTTGCTCTGCTGGCCTTTGTCAAAAAAAAAAAGGACTTAAGTGCTTTGGTTCGATGCGCTGTTGCAAAACTGTGCAATTTCTCATGAAAAATGAATTCCCAGCACTCCACCGAAGTCCTTTCAGTTTCCATTCAACTTTTACAGTCTCTTTGTGCAGTAAACAGTTCACCCCGATGCTTTCTGAACCAAAACACTTTGCTCGCCCATCGACTCGGCCTCTTCTCTTTTCTCCTCCAATTCCGTAACCTCCACTCTCACTCCACCCTCTCCATCCCATCAATTGGAAATCTCTCGGCATCGCACCTTAGACACCCAATCCCAGGCAGACAACTCCACAGAGTATTAAACAAACATAAGCAAAGAATGGAGTGGCTGCTGGAGAGGGAGATGGTCAGAGTGATAGGATTGCCAGACAGAGGGAGCAGAGAATCACAAGTGCTCTGAATTGTAGGTCTGGAAGTGCCAGAAGAGAGAGAAAAAAAAAAAAAAAAACAGCTCCAGGTGATGACACTGAATTGTTGAGAAACCTTCTGAGTGTGAACAAAATAATTATGGTAGAAATTGAAAACAAAAAAGTGAGGGGGAGACGATGGAGGGGAGGAAGGACATACAGGACAGGTCCTCTGATCCGTTTAAGGGAAACTGGAATGACTAAATCATGAAAGGACTTAATTGAAAATATTCTCCCACTGTTGCTGGATGATGAAAATGTTTCAGTAACTTGACATCATTGGCGTTAAGCCGGTGTTGTTCCCCTGCGGTTCACTGCGTTTACCTTCAGATGGACTCGGCTGGACGATCGACACGGCAGGATTTATGTGGAAACCCAAGATATCAAAGGCGGGCTGGGTGTAAATAATGGAGATTTAAAGTCCAAAACGTTCTCTGACAGAGCCTGCCGCATACCGCTCCCCTCATTACAGGAGCTGAAATTATTTTCCGAGACGTCTTTTTGAGTCTCTGTTGATGAAATTGTTCTCACAAGGGTCCAGACTGAGGCAGACGTGAAGCTTTTAACCACATACTGCTAACCTCCCACCCAGGGAATTTCTCTTAGGCTGCACCGACAAATTTCTTTTCTTGTGCATTTCAGTGAAAGGCTTTAAGCTGCAGCACGAAAGAGTTTCAAGTTTAAGATTTGCAGTTTTGTAGTCTTTGCGGTGCACTTGTACAGAGTGTGGAGGAGGTCAGCGCACCTTTTCTTTGTTAAACCAAAATAAGGCTGCGAGCAGCACTTCAGTCAAAAAGGTTGGAACATTTTTCTGGTTCGACAAAAGAAGCAGAAGGCTCTACAAATGCATTTTTCATCCATACATTGAGTCTCGGCTTTTCTGAAATTGAGTCATTGGTGTAAAAGTTCCAGAAAGAAATTCTAGGCATCTATGTCCTTAGCTGTACGTTCCAGCTTATTCTGGAGTTAGTTTCCAGGAATGTGTAGCCCATGCATTCTCTCAATATTTTGTTATATAAAATATATGTTACTACTAAGATATAGAAATTAATATACATATTTTACAAAAGGCTTTCAGGTAAAATCAAACCAACACTTCATCAGAGTACATGGATGGATGTTGCACAAGGATATAAGAACAGGTCAGTGTGATAAATAACAGTGGAAAACAATACAATTTGAAATATTCTAAGTTATTGCAACTAAATTAAAAGTATTAGATCTGTGTATTAACATAAAAAAATAAGATTTATGTTGTGTGGATATATTCTATGGTCGCAAGCGATTATTTCTTGTACATCGTCAATAAAATTATAGAGTATGCTTTAAAAATCATCATTTCAAAATTCCAGGATGTTTTCCTACTTCCAAATTTATACAGCATATATTTATAAATGTGCATTTATTGACAAATGTATTTTCTTTTTCAAAAAGTTGAGAAAATATAAAATGAGTCAAAAAAATTGTACAAATATAATATTATAATAATATAATCATTATTCATTTTTGTTATTACTGCAAAACAATTTCTTCATCAATGAGGTTCCAGGCTTCTTTGAAGATGCAGCAACTGACAAAGAAGCTTCAAAGGATTTTTTTTTCTTCGCTCTGTTTATTTTTTTTTATCATAAATTTCCAAGGTTTGAAGTGTGTTTGCTTAGTTGACATGCATTATTTTTCTAAAAGATGACTTGGCCATTAGTAAACTTCTTTTCCATTGATGAAATGAGAACAGTGACCATCACATCGTTTTATGTCAAGACAATGACAGCATCCATCCAGCTCCCTCTACATTACTTGCAATCCACTATTTAGTAAAACTTATATCACTCTCAACATTCAAAAACTAGCAAGCACAACGTCTCCTTTACTAGTCATCACCTCTAGCTGTGTCAAAGGTCAATAATCCAACAAATATTGGAATAGACAAATGTCCAGTTACCTCACTGCATCCTTTAGTTTTCCCGTTTGAAACATGGAAACAAGTCCATCATCTGTTTTGGCTGCAGCATTTGACAACTTAACGAAAAAAGCAGGGATAATGTACCCCGCCATCATACCACCACGCTCCTTCAATAGAGGTGGGCTCCACACTTTGAAAAGTAATTTATTAACGGAAGGATTATGGTTGAGTCTTGTGTAGTGCACACCTTTTTTTTCTGCTTAGCAGACAATAACAGGGAAATACACTATTTCATTGACTTTAAAGGCCTCCCACTGCATCGATTTGTCACACAACCAATTCTGTCAAACAGAAGTTTGCAACAATGTTGACTGAGACTAGGTAGTCTTTATCATGTCTGTTTTTTCAAGACTGTACAGCCTTATCTGGCAACATTTTTAACTAGGTCTGACAAGAAGCCATTCAGACCGCAAGCAGGCACTGTTTTAGGCCGTAGAAAAAAATTCAAATTAACTTTTATCCAAGATTTGAATGATTGACCTTGTTGTTATGATCTGTGGTAAGTGTGGTAAGACAATGTGTTCACAAGTTCATCGTGAAATTTGTTAAACTGAGTGAATAAAATGAATTTCTTCTTCATTTTCCAGAGAAGCAGAGTTGCAGATAGCAGCAATGTGGAAGGCAAAATATGTGTTTGTTTTTTTTTGTTTTTGTTTTTTTTTTTTTACAAGTAAAAATCTGAAAAGTGTCACATTTATGGCAACCTGGCTCTGCTCCGATACCACTTGCTACAAGGGTCAAAGGTCACCAAGCAAAACAGCGGAAAGTTCCTTAATTATTTATCTCATAGAAATAAAGTTTCAGTCTAAATTGTCCACCTATGAGTGTGAAGGTCAGTGAAATCAGTGGTCTATGATGCGCACGAGTGAAGAATGTGTAAGTGCTATTTTGTGCACACAAAATGCAAGTGACAGAGAACAGAGAGCAGTTATTCTGTCAAGTTTTAAACAACTGAGGACCTCTCTAGCTCCTCAGTTGTTCTAAATCACGATAAATAATACAATGCATGTATGAGTGTCGCAGAGCAAAAGTGGATTCTCAGACCTACTGCAAGATAACCTGCAAGACTTGTAGCAACCTTCAGTAAAATCCAGTGTAATTAGTTGCAGTTATGTCAGATAAACATAACATACTCAGATGATATTACTGCTCTGAGTTCTGATTATCATCTGAAAGCCCATATCTGTCCTTCTAAACTGGTGAGTCGAGTGTTGATCAGAGAAGCAGCCAGGAGGCCTGTTTTTCAAAGAAGAGTGGATACAAAACTCAGTCTAGATGTGCAAAGGTGGTAGAGCCATACCAGAGCTTGGCAGTGAAAACAAATGAGTAGAAATTCAAGCTTATAGCATTCTTACAGTGCACTAAACTGACTAAACAAAGGTAGATCAACTGAAAGTCTGGGGGTGGGGGGGAAATAATAATAAATTGCATTGCTGGTATGTTTCAGCAGATGAAACAAGCATGTGCACTCTGCAAGAATGTGTTGTTCTCCATATACTGCAGTGCTCCACAGAGGCTGGCTGGGAAAAATGACAGTGAGAGCCTGCTGAGAGATTTTCCGGGCGTATGGGTCCATTTTCTGGTTCAGATCAGGTTAGCGCTGTTGTAAAATTGAGTTTATTTGGGCGTAAAAACCTCCAAACATGAGCCTGAGAAGGCAGCTCATCCCTCTGCCGTTATTCTGAGCAGTTCTCGTCTTCTCATCTACTGTGCGACCTTCAATGATTTCTTTAGATATTGCTCATGTTTAGAATAATCAAGTGAAGCAACCTCAGAAAGGCCGACAGCGTATGCGGACTCTTAAACAGATCACCGTCTATGTGTCCAAGATCACCAGCGGTAGCACTTTCACTCTTATTATGTTTTCCTTTGCATAACACTCTAAATAGTTTCTAAGTGCAATCTGAGACGGGGCCTCTAAATGTTTTATGAGTTAAACCTCTATGTAGTTCCCATCCCAGCACAGGCTAATATGAATTTGCACAGAGCTGTCAGAGTGTGGGCACTTAACTCCAAGTCAGCCTCCTGCTAACATGGCTATATCTCTCAAAGATGGTGCGAATAATAAAAGGAAAGACTTGGACTTCTTTCAAAGAGCACTTCAGAACTTTAAAATATATTTTTTTTCTACCAAAGTGGCTCTTTCTAACTCTTGCCTGAATATAATTGCTTCTGGGGATACAATGAAAATGTTCTTTCCCCAGCAGCAGGGACCTTGTTCGCTTTGCATTTACGTTCCGGTGTCACAGCTCATCTCCGAGAATCAGAAAGGGGAAAATGAAAACTTCTTTCATACAAGCTGTATTCATACTTTAAGAAATGCTCTTCAAAATAAATAATAAACCAGACTCTCCCAATTGTCCTTCAGTGCTTTCATTCTTCACAGACGCAAACTCAATCAGATGCATAAGACTGTTTGGCTTTTTCACTAATTCAGAGGGAATTTTGAGCAGTTTGCTTATTAGGCCAATAATGACTAAATTACCAGGTTAGGTTGAATAAACAATTTCATGCTGCTTTCAGAAAAGCTTGGTCAAGATTGATGGATAAACAGCAGAAAATGAGTAAAATGGTTTTGAATAAAAAATGTACACAATTTGCAGTATTTCACAAATCTTATAAAAATTACTAAACTGGGGTAATAAATTTGAAACTGTACAGATGTGACCAATATCCATTTAACATATTTGGCATCATGTCATGTTTACTAACACTTTTAGATCCTCTGGAGTTTAGATTTTAGTAGTCTTAGAACCTAATTATTTACACCCGAATACACAAGCCCATTGCAGCACACCTGCTTCACTTTCCTCATATCAGATACCGACAGGTTCACTGCATCATTTTCAACATAAAGAGAACTAAAAAGTGAATGGGGAAGCGTTTTTGAACTTGTCGTTTAAAACAACATAATTTGTTTTGATAAAATGTTTAACAAGTTTGGACTTTATAATTGTATCTTTAAGGTAGCATTAGTGTTGCTTCAGTTATCTTGGCTATATTTTCCAAAGGCTAAAAGCCACAATTCATCTAATGTTTAGTTTAGTTTTATTGGAATGACACACGCTACTAGTGCATTATGCAGTGGAATGAAAAAAAGCAAACAGTTTAAAAAAA
>NW_006799974.1:773547-782303 GCF_000485575.1 Poecilia formosa
AAAAATAAGAAAGATTGAAAACCCATGACATGACTCAAACACAGCAATCATAGCAGACTGGGACGGCTGTTATAAGTTCACAAGTTGAGAGGAGGAAAAAAAAAATGATTGACAACCTGCAATATCTTATTTTATTTTCCATGTTATCATCAAAAAACAGAATGAAAGACACTGGTGGGATGTTTGCCTGCTGAATTGGACCAGGACCGAGAAAGGGGGAGTTCAGCGTTTCCATCAACGCTACATATTTCCTCACAGCTTCGGACAATTGCTCCTCAAATTCTACAGTATCTATCCAGTTGACTGAGTGAGATGATGTTTAACTATGATTCCTTTATTAACAGTAGAAAATGTCATCCTACATAAACATACAGAAAGCATTGCTGTTTTGTCAATGATAACTTACTAAGAAAATGACATATTAAGCCTTGATGCTTTTATGTTTAGCATTTATAGGGACAATATTGAAGCTCTTTGTAGGTCGGGTCCCAGAATATCCCAGCATCGATGTAATCATCAGGGAAGGTTATTGGATTTCTACTAAAAATAGCTAAATAATCTCTTTATTTTCTCACTCATTTTAAATAGATAAGATATATTTAGTATTTCAGAAATGATTAAATGTCTCGTAAAGATGGTAATTTTCTCTGGACTGTGCTCTGAGGCAGCCCGTCCTTTCCCCCTCCATTTTCCATCTCTTCTACCCAATAATCCTCCATTTGCCCATCAGCCTTCGCACAAACCAAAAAAAGGAGACCCACTGCTGTTTAATTTCAACCCACGATCAATCTCCAATCAACGGGACTATATAGGTAATCACCAGAATCTTCTGAAGGAGAAGAAAGCCAATTTTCACAGCCTATATATCTGTGTGTGGGATCCCCTCATTGATTGCTGTGTGAATATGGGCCTGAAGCAGCAGCAGCAGCAGCAGCAGCAGCAGCCGCCCCAAGAAGCGAAGGCAGGGTGAGTTTGTTTATGAGAATCAGGTATTTTCTGGAGCAGATGGCAAACAGAGGGGCTAAATTTCACATTAGTCTTCGTGTTCAGAGCCATCGTGTTCAAGCGAAGGTGTCTGACTGCATCATCATCATCGTCAGTATCGATACATCAGAGCTGCTCGCCACACCGCGAGCAGACAGCAAACGCCTAATTAAAGGAGCAGGCTGACATTTTGGGAGATGCCGTTGTTTGCTGTCCGGCTCAGAGTCGGAGGAGAAGGTCGATATCGGGTTCATCTGTGCCCAGTGTGGAGATGATCTCACAGCTTTGTAATTACTGTAAATCTTTAAACAAACACTCGTCTTGTAATTCATTAAAGACTCCATTAAAAGTGTTGTCTCTATTTGTTTTGGCAGCTGTGCATCTTCAATTAACAAGCTGCTGATTGACTGGGGAAGAAATGAAAGGGAAACAGTGATGGAGCAGAGAAAAAAAAAATTAAACTTTCAGCCTCAAAGATAAATGGCATGCATGCATTTATACAGTTTCCAACCAAGTTTACTTCCTCAGAAAGCTACATTTCTTATCGGATCAACAAATAGCCTCTCCAAGGCCAGTTCTATTGGCACAAGTCCATCTTCGGCTTTTCATTAGTGGGAAACTGTTAATTTCAGCTTCATTTAAGTGCCGCTGAATGTTGATCTTCCATTCAGCAGTTTGAAATGCACCTTAAGCAGCTTTAGCACCGGCTGAGAGAACAATTAAATTACCGACTTTGTTTAAAACTCCAGCCTTACAGATCCATGTGTAGGTTCAAAGGTCAAGCCAAGAACCTTGTACAGCAAATTTCAACAACAAGGCAGTTCAAATTGCTTTGGACCACAAAACAATACTGTAACCAACCGTGAAAAGAAGCAATAAACATTACATTTTGTCAGATGCCATCATCAAAACAGTCAAGCAAATATACATTAAATATATTGATCAATGTTCCAGTTATTAATAAAGAGAAAATCCTTCAGGAAGGTCAAAAGAAATGAAGCCGCAAACTCTGAAAATTATCATGTAATGTGTAAATGGGCATAGTCAAGGCATAATATAATGACCAAATGTAACAGCAATTCTGACTTTATCATTGCACGTGTTAGTATCAGATACGTTTGGCATTAATTAAACATTTTTCCATCAAAGACATAATGCAAGAATCCAGCCTGACTCCTGCCAGCAGGACAATGATTGCTGCAACAAAGCAAAATACAGTTCAGAAATGATTTGGGGAGGTCATTTGGTTGTCAACCAAAAAAAAAAAAAAAAAAAAAAAAAAACAGGAATGAATAGCTGGCAAATGCTTTATATCTTATTAAAATATTTAGAAACACATAATAGACAAACACCATTCTACAGATTTACAAGATTTGAACTTCAGCCTGAGCCACCACTCATTAATGATGTGACGGTCGTGAATGTTTCGGACTCTTTGAAGCGAACGACGGGTGTTGGCTCCTCACTGAGAGCCCTTGTTATTTTGGTTTGGTTTTGGGGTTTTTTTTGTGAAAGTTTTATGACAATGTGTGGGAGCGTAAGGGGTGAGAGAGATGCTGGTGTCTGCACTGAGTGAGAGGGGAAGGGCGCAGCCAGCACTCAATCTGCAGCAGCACACTGGACAAGAAGGGCAGGGCAAGACTCCAGGTACGAGAAAGATGTTTGTGCCATCTTAAAAGCCACACTGGCGAATCACACGCTTTCACACCATTTCAAATAATTTTGTTTATTTCATCGGTAATTCATTTTAAGCTTGTTTTAGTAATTTGTGCAACAAACTCAGAGGAGCCAAATGAGCCGGCTCTTTTCGGTGAGCTGATCCAAAAGAATTGGCTCTCTAAAAAGAGACAGAATTTTCATCATTCAGATGTATCCAGTACCTGGACTATAACTCTCACTTTTCTCGAAATAATCCACCACTCAAGCAAAGACAATGTTAGAACCATAACAGTTAGGTATAAAAAGGACATGACTGTTGCTTATTGGTCTCATACAATTATTGGTATGTGCAGAATATGTATGCATACAGTACATTACATGGACACGTCTCTCAGAAAACTGATATTGATGGTTTAGTAAAAAAAAAAAAAAGAAAAAAACGTTTTAATTGGTCTTACACAGGTGGGTAGTGACTAATTATACTGTTCTAATTATTTGAGGAAATTTTTTGAAATAATAGGAGTAGCTTTAATACACTGTACTTTTTACTTTTACTTGGCTAATTATCACTGTGAAGTGTCACTGCTCTCATTTGAGGAAAATGTCTGGATACTCTGCCAACTGTCAGTAACTTACAAAGCAATAAATGAAGAACAAAACCTGTTTTAACTAGGACTTCGGCAGATACAGACACAGCAGTTCAGTTTGTTAGAGTAAGAATTCTCGTTTAAACACAAGCTTTGTTGACATCTGCTGAACCTGCTGAGATATTTGAAGTTGAAAAAAGATGCACTAGATATTATGCATTGTTGGTGGAAGTACTTTACCCTGTTGTACATACATATACATTTCCGACTGTAAAAGGTATGTACTAAGTATCTTTTCAGCGTGCACAGCACTGTTAGCAGGATGAATAGTGGAGTTCGCATGTTTTCCCTGTGGGTGCAAGGGTTTTTTCCAGATACTCCAGCTTCATCCCACAGCTGAAATACATAACTGTTAGGTTAATAGTTCGCCATTTTCCTTAGGTGCGAGTGTGTGCATAAATGGTAAGATATGCCATTTTAAATCGAGGAGATTCCCCCCCCCATCCCCCAAGTTATTGAGTCGAGTCTTCAGTTATTCATTTTATTTTTTTGCACATTAGGGTCGTTTTTTTGTTTTACTCAAAAGGAATCTGAATAAAATTATTTAGTTGGGCATAAACTAATTAATTCCCTTTGCACAGACTGACTCCATTACAGTCCTGGAAGTGATAAAATCTGTAGTGCATGTTCAAAGAACTGACGGCAGTTTTTTTGTTTTTTTTTTCTTTGCGAGTACAAACAAAGCGGAAACACATTTATAGAGCTGTTACCGGCACAGTTGTTAATTAAGAGTGCAAACTCAGAAAGATGCTTCATTAAAACTTCTATGAATGAAATGAACCGAACTTGTCCCACGTGAGGTGCCTTTTTTTTTTTTTCCTTTTTTTTCCTAAGACTAGGCAGGATTAACCAAGATATCCCCCGCTCCTCACAGAATCATAATAACAAAAGAGACTGAGTTATGCTATAATAAATTACACAAGGAGAACGAAGACTACAGTTACCCCTGATGACACCTAAATAGCAAAATAAATTACCTTCTTCTAGAAGCTTCCAGCTCTGTGAACACAAGGCTGGAACTCTGACTGTCGCTCTGAGTCTGACTCATTAACCCATCTAAAACAGATAGCATAAAACCAAGCAGCAGGCTCCCTTTTGAAACCATCCCGAGCACACACTGAACACACACATACTCGGTAAGCTTCCTCCATGAATTAGAGATGGGCTTATGAACTTATAATGTGAACAGTGACAGCCGAGCCCCACGGATGGTGTTTCTGTTCGTTAATGAGGGGGCTGAATCACGACTGGGCCATGTACTACAGCATCGACACCATGCTCGTGTTGCTCTGTGAAACACAAAGAGTTTGGGAGGATTTGTGTTGGAAAGGGAAAAAAAAAAACAAAAAAAAAAAAACAATAAAAACTGTTATTAGCAGCTTTGGCTCGGATGTGACACAGTTGGACAAGATGACGCCTTGTTAGCAGCTAAAAAAAAAAAGTCCTAGATTTTGCATAGTTAGCTGTGCAGAGACAAAGCAGGGGAGGAAGAAGGTCTCGGCTGCAATCTTTACATTCTGTCTCCATGTAGGGACAACATTCTGCACTTTTTAGCCAAATTAGCTCATAGAATTTTGACAGTTTGTCAAAAAAACTTGCACCAATTCCTGAGGGGAAGTTAAACTCAAAGAACTTTTGTCAACCCCCAGTTTTTTTGTTTTTTTTTTGTCTAGCCAAAACACAGGTGGAAAAAAATCCTGATATAAAAAATATGTTTAAGGCAGAATACCTTCAAAACTTTAATTTGTGTCCGCAACCAAGAATATGTTTATGCTAATCATGCTGTGGATAAAACACGACTTGGCCTCATGTTGCATCCCCAAATTGTTGACAACCAAATTAAGTTTTTTTTAAAAACCCATCTGCTCCGTCTCAAGATGATGGAAAGAATCAGGATCACATGTCACACACACACAGGCAGAAAGCCCTTCAACTTCTCTTTTAGATTTAGAATCTAGTCAACAGAATGCTGAGCAAAAAGGCTAAAATCATTTTGCACGTCATGCACACAAAGAAAGGGCGTGGCTCGGAAAAACTAGTCATCCAAAACATGGATGTGCAGCTTGCCAAACCAATGCATATTTTTTCATTTAAACATAGTTCAGATTCTTGATAAAATTTAAAATGTCGGATCAGAATATTTCTTGTTAATATGGATCAATAGTCAGATTTTAGTGTCCAGAGAGGCTCTAATTAAATGTAATAATGTATATTGAAAGTTAATGGCATCTCCTAAGAAAGTTAATGCTTTTATTACTATTAAATAGAAGTCAAGTATTCGTTTGCAGTGCTCGTTTGATTATCATTTGATTTCTTTACTCGGGATCCAGATTCACATTTATTATTAATAAATAAGTGATTAGTGGGTTATACTGCCATGTAGGTCACATGCACATGTTCTGGTCCTCATTTTGGTGAAAACCGAGAGCTCAAAGTGTCTTTTTCTGTTTGTTTTGTGTCCAATTTGCATACTTCTATCCCTGATTAATGTGTTTGGGCCCAGAGAAGCCTCAATGAGGAGATGTTTTTTTCCCCCATTTTATTTTAGTAGATCTTTAGCAGTGATGCCCCATACAAGACCTCAGGTAGAGGGGAATTCCTCAGAGACCCCCCAAGTAATTTACCAATGCATCCAACATATGTACCACACAGAAAGTGTCAGGACACTGTAATTTAAGGTAATGATCCCTCTGTTAACAGGATTCATTATTCATCATATTATAATTCAGTCTAAGAGTAGATGTTGCATAACACAATTTCCTGGCTGACGTAACATTAATGGAGTCAAAGGTTGAGCTTTATTAGAAATGGTGGTTTTAAAATATATTTTACAGACGTGGATATTGACAGACCTAGATTGCATTTTTAAGATGTCTTTTTATTAGAATTACTGGTGTATAAAATTCAATGTTCGGAACATTGAGGTCATAAGTAGAGTTTGACATAAAAACAACATCAAAATGCAGTTTGTGATATTCTGAGATTTTGTATCTAGCTGCCGCGTTTGCTGATGCAACAACAAATTACTTGGGTAATGATCATAATAACTTGGCTTCCCACAAATACTTTTTTTTTAATTGGTAGCTAAATTATAATAGGGTGCATCATTTAACCTAATTAATTTTGTTTTTGTTTGCTCAGAAACCTAAATTAAATGTATACCGTTTTGATTTTGGTGTTTAACTAAATTCCAACTACTGTTTTGACATTAAATGAAACAATACTTTCCAAAGGCATCGGTTTCCAAATCGGTTAAGCCAAGACAAACCGGTCGTTCGTTTTGATGAGTCGTCCTGCATGATCAGAAGACACACCGAGACAAAACGCGAGGGTCCAGAAAAAGTCGGCCCAGAAAGAAACAGACGCTCACTGTGTGCGTGCACTCTTAATGTGACGTGCATCAAGGAAGGAAGCCTGAGCTGCTGCTGAGGTAATGTGGCGTGCTGGATCTTCCCCGTCTCAAACAGGGCCAGGCGAGCCCTCCTGGGATGCGGGTTCGGTCCCTGGTAATAAAAGGGTAATTAGCTGCCCCCCCTTCCCTCCACCCTCTCATCACGGAGCCTCACCCCGAGAGTCTGCCTCCCGTCTAATACCATCATTTCCCCCGATGGATGTCGCAGCCCGATGAGTGCCTGTCAGGGGATGCTGCAGTATTCATGATGGAAATTACCGATGCACATGGTAATGATGTGAAAAAGATATACCACAGACCTCTCAATAGACCTGTTCATTCATTTGGATGTGTCAATCAAGCAACACATCGCTACCAAATGGTGACTCTCGACAAAAGAGATTCTAAAAAGATTGCTTAAGAACAGTACAATTTTCTCCTCTCATGTAAGACGTTTAGCTTAATGACTGGTTAGATCACAATGAACCGAGTTGCACCTGAAAACTCTCTGAAAACTGACTGATAAGTGCACTGAGAGACTGAAAAACTCAAAGAAGCTCATTAAAGACACTCAGATTCACCCTCTTAGAAACGGCTCATACAGTTGAAAGAAGATGTTTGCGTACACCGTATAAAGATACAACATTTGCTGTTATGGTCATCGGATACAAAGCGGAGCAGGCCTAAGAATCCAGCATTCCAGTTTTATTTTCAGAAATTTTGTTTGATGATCTGCTATATCCCCAGCTCTCAAATAAAGAGCCTGACCACTCTTTACAAGTGCTTGTGAGAAAGCACAATCCGCTTTGTGAGAAAGCAAAAAATATGGATCGATATTAAGAAAGTGAGAAATGGGAAATTAAAGATTGTCAGATGGAGCAAGCGTCAGCTATAAAGATGGTTTCACACTGGTGCCATAGAGCAACAACAACAATAATACTACTATGCATCATGTTTTTTATACGTTTATTCTTTGCATGGCTCCAATAACACTCACTTTTACAAAAATTATTTAATTACGGTTGTATTTATTTTGATATATTCTGTTTTAAAATTTCTGTCAGTTATCACTCAAGATAAGAGTCGGTGTGGACTTCATGGAATCTGAATGCAGGACCTGAATTTATGCAATCTTTTTTTTTTTTTTTTTTTTTTGCTGAGTAGTGGAGATTGTCCTTTTTGAGGAAGCCTGCAAGACATGATTTTCGTACAGCTGTACGTTTTAGTAGGTTTAAACATGTATGTTTATAAAAAAAAAACAAAAAAAAACCTTTTTTAAAAAGTTGAGAATTTCTTTATGCCGTCTACAGTCATGTTGCTGGCAGAGAGCAAGGCTTCTGTAGCCTTTTGTAATATTTGTGTCATCTGTGGTCACCTCTGTGCCGACAAACAACATAATTACATCGAAAGCATTGTCTGCTGTATAAATGGTGTTGTAACTCAAATCTTGGAGATAACAGATGCATCATTATTTTTTTTTTGTTTTGCTGCACAGCTTTGAGGCCTGAAACGGAGGCGGCAGAATTACAGAGAGGAGGGTGATGCAATTTGGAAGACTTTATCTGGGCATGAGCAGACAAGACGGAGGAAAACAAGATAAATCTGAGGAAGTAAAATGAATTAAAGAAAGTGTGTGCGCGTGCGTCCGTCTTTGCACACGCGCGCAAACTGAGTGGGTGTGTGTGTGTGTTTGTGAGCTTTATCAGCAGGCAGTGAACCCTCAGATCTCACACTCCATCTCAGACTCAATCTTCACCCAACACCCAATTGCTGCCACGAAACACATAATACGCTGCAGAAGAAAAAGGCTCAACCAAAGTTCTACCTTAAGGTTTTCCATGTGGTGTGGGGACACGTCTAAAATTTACGGGACACCAGACCTCAAGGTCTCCATTGGAAGATCTCAGGAGTGGAGTCTCCTACATTTTTGGATTTGGTTCTTCTAAAGAAAACCTTTTTAGTTAGGTCTCAGCAACAGAGGAGGCAACTGTGCCAGGTGTCCCACTCTCATGGTGGATGGGCTCTCTGACTATCAAATTATAGTCAAATTGGATGGCTTGTGATAACATATATAT